>NW_028301539.1:32877500-33075000 GCF_042242905.1 Orbicella faveolata
CTGATTTCCTTCAGTGTGTGGATAGCTCTTGAAATTATGATTTTTATTTTCTCCAGGCTGATGGACAACAATGAAGACTATAATTTTGAAAGCCTTTCTGGAGCTTCAAACTTGGAAGAGGTACTTTACGATGTGGAGAACGTTTCGTTTCGGCGAACTTTAGCTCGACTCTCATTGGTTCGTATTTTATCAGAAAGAAGTTATAAACTTAATTGCTAATGTTGGATATTTTGTTTGAATTTTAGTTTCATGACTTAGCTAGCGTACAGCCGAAACCAAGTGGAAGTGCTAACAAAAATAAACAATCTAGGACGTCGAGCAGCAAAAGTAAAGGTAAGCTTGCAAAATTCAGTGGTTTATAAAGCTATGAAGAAGGCTTCATTCCATGACGGCTTAATTTATGACTTATAGTCATAATTTTTGACTTATAGTCCTTTGTGATACTATTTCTCTGACATCTGGGCATCAATTTGACTTCCTTTTTGTCCCTATTCATGCAGTCTTCACGAGCTACATCCCACAAACAGTTACACAAGGCAATGAGTAACTCTCTCTCGTTCTTCCAATTCCTTTCCTTCTGTCCCTCCCCTTTTCTATCACCTACTTGTTGCTCTTCTACTTCGACTAGTAAGTAAATAAACTTTATTTAAACAGGGTAGCCCATTCAGCTTTGAGGCTGGTCTCCATAGGGGCCCTGTATCTAAAAGTTACACAGATTAAAAGCCTAAAATACACTAATAAAATTTAAGAACATTTACAACCAACTACAAAACTATAAATGTAAAAAAGTTTTCAAAATGTACTTTTGTTATTATAAAAGAAATTTCTTGCTCCGCGACAGATCATCTGTAAGTTTTCTTTCTTGGTAATGTTTCACGGAAGCTCATTAAAAATCGTTGCACCGCTGAAAAGAAAGGCCCGTCTCCCATTCTAACCTTTGGTAACCTTCGACTTCGCGGTCAGCCGTTGTTGTACGCTCGTTGTTGCTGGCAAAAATTTTTAATGAGCAGCTCTAGAACCTAGTCAACATTGTTTTCATGGTGGCTAAACTGGGAAACATATGTCTCGGAAGCAAAATTTGTGTCTGGGAAGCAAAACTGTTTTTCACCCGAGGGAAAAACATTTTCTGGTTTTCGAGCAGCAGAATTTCTTTCCGCAGCATATGTTTCCCGTGCGGCTAAACTGCGAATATTTGCCTCAAAAACAGTGTTTCCAGAGCAATGTTCTCCAGTTTAGCTAGGCCTTTATAGCGCCGTACGCTGGGGTACTTTTTTAAACAGGTGGCAATCGTGATAAAACACGACCTTACACTATCGCATTAATCAATTGATGTCGTGATATCTCTTGTGTTTTTGTAATTGTTCATTTGTTTATAGGTGTGAAGTCACGATCCGGAAGCCACAAGAGTGCCAGTAGGAAACCAATGAGCCCAGAAACTGATAGTCTAGACAGAAGCGGTTCCAATACGTCGCTCTCTTCTAAAGAAGAGTAAGAATGTCTTTTTACTTCCATATCAGAATATCCATTCTCTCTACAGAGCGCCATATCAATAACTATCTGTTTGACAGTGTAAATAAGAACATAGGGCCACAGACTCCTTAGCAACCGTTGTTTGAATCCGAGTCATCATTCAGCACGTAACTTAGCGACTAGGAAACGTTTTAAAAAAGCACTCTTCCAGTATTATTTTGCTCAGTATTAATTAATTCATACCTCTTCCTCTCCTATGTTAAGTTAACTTTTTTACCCTAATTATTATTGTCAATTAAACAAGGGCATCTAATTAGCTTGCTATATTTTTGCCCTTTTCCATTTCTCCTCTCACTTGTCTACTGTATATTTATCTTTGTAATTTTAGAATGGAATAAATAAATAAAATGAAAAAAAATGAAATTTCTTCGTAGGGTAGTTGCGTGACTTGCGTCATTGTGTTGTATGACAATTCAGTGAATTGCTGTGAAGCTAAAGAGGCTTTATTTGAACTTCGATCTCAAGCGTTGTCTCCTTTGACCCCTTAATTTACAATAAGAGGGGCAAAGGAGAAAGAGCTAGCCTGGGATTGAGGTTGGTTTTTGTTAGGTAAGGTAGTTTGGGCAAATGTAGTTTTCTACGTGTTGTAATGAATCGAACTTGCATGTTTAAAACGGATTTTATTTTTCTCTGTCTTCGTAGCTTGGTAGTCGAGCTTCCACCCCTCACTTTGAGCCAGCTCTCTTCTAATTGTACCGTCAAGGTAAGTATAACAAAAGTCTGTTGCAATCCCAGTTACTGTTGTAGCGTTGACTCTCAACGAGTTACGCTTTGAATTTCGTTGGCAACAGCGCTCCATGTAAAACTTACAGACTGGCGAAGAATTTTTCTCTACGTACTGTTTGAAACTTGTTGTGAAGCGATAAAGCCTGTCTCTAACTGTATGATGTGTATTCGTTGTTTTTTTAGGAGGCTAAATGTCTGAGTACCTTTTGGGTTAATCCGATGGCAAAGCGGGATCCAAAAACCTGTGAAAGCTGAAAGAAACTCCGGAGCTGTTCTCCTCAAGCTGCAGATTCGACTGAAAAGAAAACCCAATAAAAGAAAACAAAAAAAAAAATTCTCTTTGAACTGTTATGTTTCAGTATTACAACGAGGAGTGTTTAGTCGAATCGCTTCAAGGGGCGAGAGGAGCAAGATTGACCAAGGGTGCTTTCCATTATGCCCAAAATTCTTGAAATTTCGGTCAGAAGTCAAATGGAAAGGTCCGTTTTCGGTTCGGTCCGACCGGATTATTCGGAACCAGATCGATCGGACCGTTCGGACCGAAATTTGCAGTTCGATACTGACAAGGCGATTCATTGGCCTACTTCTCTTCAGTAGATTTCACTTATATAGGGAATTCGGGAAAGTAATCAAAAATGGTAAGAGCCATTCCTCTTGGTTGACCTGGTTTGATCGTAAAATGCCTTTTCATTTTTTTTTTTTCCCCCGCGTAGTCCCACTAGTTCCTGACCGGTCGGTCTGGCATAATAGAGCCCTCTAAATGCTTGCGCCACGCTAAGGACCAGTCTCACTCTTCCATTTATCCTTACGCCAAACTAAAACTCGGAAAATGTAAATCTCTATCAAGGAAAAATAGCTAAGAAATAAAGTGTAAACGGTATCTCAAGGGTATTAGGGTATTTCATAGTATTAATTGACCAGACCAACTAAAATCACTTGGCTGGCAGGTGACCACAATGCTTAATATAGGCTCGATATCCAGCCCCTGTTCACGAAGCAAAGACCGGTCACGAGAGAGCGGCGGGAATCAACATTAACATAGATATAGACGTTTTTCTTGGACAAAGGCGCAATGAGGTTTACCCTATGTGAAACTGCAACCCGTGTGACAAGGCCAGGCCACAAACACCGGGAACCCTACTTGGCCTACTCTTTGCGATAAGTGTGTGTCATTTTTTTTAACGTCCCCTGCTAACCATGTAACACTGAAAATGCAGATCTGATTCTTTGATCGTGAGTGATGATTGCGAAAAGCTTTCTAATTTGTGCGTTTAGCTGTGCTTAAAAAAGGTGTCACTTTAAACAGTCAGCTGTTCAAATGGGGAGCATTGTAAGTTTATTTTTAGGTCATTTTCCCATTTGGACTGTCTGATAAGGACCAGTTGAACATATTAACGTTTTGTCCATCTAAAAATCTGTCGATCGGCTGTCAGTTTCAGTGTCACTTTCACTGTCATTCATTTCCCATCATTTCGAAGGCAGTGCCAATGTACAATTTATCGCAAGTTTTCGCTGGAATCAGCCATTAAGTATCAATTCGCGATCAAATCGAACTCCTTCTTATGAAACATTGCTTCGGCTTTTCTCGAATTCGCTTCGCTGGAATTGAATAAAGGGATAAACCGTGTCAGCTGAGAAGTAAATTGTTGTCACACCGACGTCCCTTCAAAAGTAATTTGCCAACACACAATCACACACACAAACAAGTCACTTTTGTTAGCATTTTAATGCAAACACAATCGACAACACTCCACTATGTTCACAGCAGAGATACGACTAGTGACTGAAAAGCAAATCAACAAAGGGTGAAAAAAAAGACCAAGAAATTCTAAATTTAGTTCCCAAGAACGTCGGGAAACCTCTGCAATCAGCTTTACTGAGGTCGACTTTATTTTTCGGTTTTCGCCTTCGCACAGTACATACATTATTTAGTGTGTTTGAGTTACAATGAAAGGTAATTTTACTTTAGTTGTTTTCGTCTTTTGTAGTCTACTGGGTGGGTTATTGAATTTTGCACATCTGCGTTTGCTTGGAAACTTTCCAAAATTGGTTTGTTCCGTAGTACACAAAAACCTTATATAATTTCCAATTTCCGGGAACAGGGGAAACCCCAAACCCTTTACCCCACCACAAAACATCTCCATATAGTTAGACGCTGCTCTTCGCCTAGGGAATAGACAGGAGACAATGAGGCCTGGAATTCCCCTCCCCTTACTTGTTCCTCGATCCCCTATAACATTTTCTTCTTGGTAAGCTGCGCGCAATTTAACCATTGTATCCTCCGCGTGTTCCTTCAGATACGCAAAACATAAAATTATTTTCAAAAAAACCTTAGCGGTCATTTTTGACAAATGAAATTAAAATTGAAGCATTTTCCCTTGGATAGTTTACTCCGGGGTCCTCGAACCTCCCAGCGCGGACCCCGGCGCCCCGGTGCAACCTTCTAGGACCTTGCACGCTCGCGCGCGCATAACTTCACTTCCGACAGATGACGATTAACGGCGACGTAAACAGTGGCGGGCATGGCTTTGGCGCACATTTCAGGTTGGAATTTCTATTTTAATTTTATGGCAAATGTTCAATCTGGGAGAGACGATGTCTTCGCCAACAAAGCAAGTCAGTGTTCGTAGGCTTCCTCCACTTCCGAATCAAATAACGCTGCGTAATTTTAGAGAAAATGGAAACGTAAGCGATGAATCCCACACTGGCCTCAAAGGGAAACCCTCTGGTGGTAAGAATCTCTGAGAAATGTTTACAAAATGCTTAAAATGTAATAAGCTGTGAATCGTTGTTATATGGTCGTCAATATTCGCCCCGAATTCGCGTTTAGAGAATGGTGAAGTGTGTTTTGTTTGAATGATAAGCACTCTGTTTGTACTGCATGAAAGTTATTATGCGCAAGACTTGGATTCGTCAAGTTTACAAATTGTCAACTACCGCGGGCCGATCTGAAAATTTGAGTTTTACCGTGACATTGCGAAATAGACTTTCCCCGGCGACAAAATCTCTAATGGCTGTTGCTAACGATCGCTTGAATGCTCAGGTAGCTGGTCTAATGAAAAAAATTTTAAGCGTTATTAAGCTTAACTGAATTTCGTTATGTCTTTCCCCGCTCAGAACTTGGCCAACCGTGACAGACCGTTGTCATATGTACTGAAACTCGAGCTTTGCAATAAAGACTTAAACTTTCTAAAATATTATTCGAAGCCTCCACGCTAAATTAAGCTTATAATACTCTTGGCTAGTTGTGTAGTCAACATCTATCCTTATATCTATAATTGTACGTAACCCGCGGTTGTTGAAAATGAATTTGCGTGCGGCAATTCTTTTGTGGTAGTGATACGTTACTAACATTTTTTTGGGCCGATATTATTATATAAAATATTATTCGAAGCTTCCAGGCTAAATTAAGCTTTTAATACTCTTGGCTAGTTGTGTAGTGAACATCTATCCTTATATCTATAATTGTACGTAACCCGCGGTTGTTGAAATTGAATTTGCGTGCGGCAATTCTTTTGTGGTAGTGATACGTTACTAACATTTTTTTGGGCCGATATTATTATATAAAATATTATTCGAAGCTTCCAGGCTAAATTAAGCTTTTAATACTCTTGGCTAGTTGTGTAGTAAACATCTATCCTTATATCAATAATTGCACGTAACCCGTTGCTGAAAATGAATTTGCGTGCGGCAATTCTTTTATGGTAGTGATACGTTAATAACATTTTTTTGGGCCAATGCCTTAATTTTTTTTCTCATTTTGTAATTTTCTCTCCTTGCGATTTCATCTCAGGCAGATCTCACAGATTTAGATGCAAATTTTGCGTTCACTCAAATAAGGGACAAATTAAACAAGGAAAAACATTTTCACTGTCTATCAATTCTATTTAAGCTTAAATTAAAATTTAGACCTCAGTGAAGTTCCATGTATCACAATATTAAAGAAAAAATAGATCGCTGATGTGAAGTTTTTGATATAATTTCTGTGATTCTAGTTATTTTGAAATAATGTTAAGAGCTGTCGTCAGGTTCTATTCACGACGAGACTATTCTGAAAAGCGACAGGCATTACTTATTCATGATAAAAGACGACCGCAGCTGAAACTGAACTTTCAAGTTTACTTCATAGATTTAAAGAATTATCGAGCGAAAAAGAAAATATAGAGAAGCCACAAAAACAGAAAGACAAAGAAAAACGTGTTTTTCTTGGTGCTTTATGCCCAACGGAAATAGAATTTTCAAACAATAACGAGACTCGGTGAATTATTTCCGTGCTAAGATGAAGATGTTTACATTTAGAGGCTTTGTATCAGGGAGCTTTTTGAATGCCGTATTGGAAATACTCAGTAATGCCAGCGAGAAACTCAGAACATTTGGCGTTTTGCTGGTTTTCATTTGTCTTGAAAACGGTTTAATTAAAAATTGTACAAGTAAAAAGTCAAACATCTGCCCACGTGATTTTTTTTTTATCATTATGTTTTATTTCTTAGTGTTTTTTCAAACTGATATCTGGGACGTAATTTTTACTTCCAACACTGTGTTAAATGTATTTCATTTAATCATCATTTTGAATTTTTTTTTTTCGTAAATATATTTTTTTGACAATTAAGAATTGCACTTTAAGCAATTAAAGTTCTGCCAAAAGCATTTTGTTTTGATATAGAAATATGTTAAATGTAATCTTACAAATCAGAAATGTAAGTGTGGTTTTTGTAAGCAAATAAGTTAGGAAGAGAGTGTTTCTAACAGTAGTTGATACAATTGCTGACTATTTTTTTTACAATACATCAAAAATTAACCATATCATTGTGTGGTTACTTATAATACCTACATCCCTCCCATGGAAGGTGTACCCCCTCCACTCACCTCCCTGGAGTAATTTCCATACAAGTGGGAATTGATAAATGTTTACAACACTTCTCATCCCTACCCTCCCCCCCATAAATTTACATTGAGACAGGTTTTTCTTCACATTCACTGAGACCATGAAAATACACCATTTCTGAGTTACGTTGTGCCTCTGTTTCAAAACGAGTCTTTGGAATTTCCTGGGGGGTGGGAGGTTCTGGATGACCCAAAAATTTAAAGAAATGTATGAAGCTTAACTGGAATTTCCAGAGGGTGGGGAGGTGTTAGAAAAAATCCCTTCCATGGGGGAGGTATGGATATTTTCTGGAACTACACAATTTTCATATGAATGGTTTCGCACAAAGACTCGTTTTAACACAGAGGCAAAAAGCCTTGTAAATGGCCTATATGCAAACCCATTTTACAGTTCAACACACACAGTTATAACACAAACTTTAATGTCAGCAACAACAACTAAATGAGAAGCTTTTTTTGTTATGTGGCAGCTCTCTCTGAGATGCGAGTCAAAGAATACCTTTCTGCCAACCCTCAAGTACTGGAGGACTTTATCATGGCAGACATCAGCCAAGAGCAGCTTGAAAGATGGCTGATCAGAAAAACGCAAGCTGTGGAACCTGTCACTGGAGATGGCAATAATGGTATCCACACATCCATCAGTACTTTAACATATAATATATTAGAAAAATGGATATGCTTGCAGCATTAGTCTTCGACTTCCTCCATATGATTATGGGATATTCGTCTTTAGAAATGTCAAATTCTTAGAAACTACCAAATCTCACCTTGTGGGTTTCATTTTTTTTTTTTTTGGTTTGTACAGTATAATATTACAGTCATGTAAGTGCCCATTTGAAAACTTTAAATTCATCATAGTTAAGTGCAGATAGTAAAAGAAATGTGGTCTTTTGATAAAAGCCCTGAATGGTCATCAATCGACACTTCCATACCTGCTAGTGCCTGAAAATTTTATCTTCAATCACTGAAAATTTATTAATTTTATGCATGGAAAAATAATTTCAAAAAATATATATTTAAATATATTTAACTATTAGATTCTGATTGTGAGATTTCATTTGAGAATTAGAGGCTGCCTACTAGTCTACTAGTGTACTAAAACAGATGGAGTTTCTACCTTGGAAGTTGTTAATGTTTTGCTCATTGAAAACCTTGTTGGATATTAGATTACCAAGGTGAATATAGGAATTCAAACACTGAAACTCAACAACTACCGCTGTTAATCAAATTGTATCACTGTATGAATTTGAGTTTTGAAGTTAATTCTCAATCAATCATGATAAATTTGCCTAAGTTCAAGAGAGTGAATTGTCACTTTCCATCATCCATGTCAATTGAATATACTCTGGAAGAGCTGCAGATTTAAGTTTACTTTAATTTCATTCACATGCATAATGTAAAAGAAGTACTGATCTTAAGTTATTAACTTATTAATGTATTTGTTCAAATTCATATTTTTTTCTTTGCTATTTTATAGGAGTAAGGCCATCACTTTCCAAATGGAAGGTAATAACAAAGATGTTTCTTGAATATTGTAGGTCACATTATTTATAGACGTACAGTCGAACTTCCAGTTGTGACCACCACCTATAAGCGACCACCTCTCCAGTTTTCCAAAATACCAAAATTTTCCAAGTCAAATCACTATATTTGGCACCTCTTGTAAGCAGCCATCTCTCGTAAGCAACCACGACCACTTTTAGAGCTAAAAGTTTGAAATTTTCTTTTGTTTTTAACCTCCTGTAAGTGACCACTTGACAGATTATAGAGCGGAAATTGGATTATAAGGTGTTGTAACATTGTCATATTCCTGGATAGCACAAAAGACGGAAGTTTCTCAATGGGAAGTACTTTCTTTTTCCTTGAAATTGACTTCTCATGTGAAAAAAGCATTTAAAACATTAGTCTTTGCAGTTACCTTATGCTAATGAGACAAAATGTTGATCCAATATGGTCTAAACTCTCGTAAGCGACCACCTAAGCTTGACATGTTGGGTGGTGGCTTACGGGAGGTTCCACTGTATCCTTCATTGTACAGTCATGAAATTTAGGCACAATTGCACACTTAATACAACACTATCTAGAAGTTGACAAGCTGAATTTCCATTTTTTGTTGTTGTTGTTTAAAGTTTTGTGTGCATACAGACAAGCGCAAAATGCTCCAGCAATTGACAAAGGACATCAATCAACAGCCAAAGAAAGTGAGAGTCATGTATGAGCTTGTCAAAAGTGTTGCAGCAGGTGAGTAGCAGGTTTCATCTTGTTTTATATTTTTCCTCTCTGGATATCCTATTCTCATTCACTAGATATAATAATTCTGAAACAATCTCTGAAATACTTTGTGCCTGCAAAGTATAAATTTTCAGGGAAACTCTGCAGTCCATTCTGCTGTATAGCCTGCTTACATTTATAGCCGCCCCACATGACATGATAAAAAATGATTTTCCTGTCCCACCTTACACACATTCGAGATTTATTCATTCGATAGCCTTGTCTTGTCGGACCCTCGTTTTTCCCTTGTTTCTCCACGCTTCACGTTTAGGCGATAAATCGAACAGATGCAAGTTAACATAAATACAGTCGAACCCCTATAAAACGGCCACCCTTGGGGAAATGGACTGTGGCCGCTTAAAAGGGGTTGGCCGCTTAATAGAGGTACTGTAGAAACAATAGAAAAGCCATCATTGGGACTTCGATTGCTGGCTGCCTAATAGGGCTGGCCGTTTAATAGGTGGCCGCTTAATAGGGTTCGACTGTAGATACAAGCATGTGTTAATTCCATTTTCTTTTATTATTAACTTATTATTTTAAATCACTGTATTCATTTTGTTTGGTTATTTATTGATCAATTTATTTTAATTCCTACCTTTTAAAAAAAATTAGCAACACATGCCAATAGACATTCCCTTTACTTGGTGGACAAGAATGGAAGAGTAAGTATCAAGCACTGTCAATGACTGCGTTTTATATTCATGGACGTTTGTTTGTTTATTTGTTTTTTTTTTTCATTAGTAGCAGTTAATGACTAAGTGGGTATTTAATAATGAGCATTGTAGGAACTCACTGAAATAATTTTTTTTATTTGCTTTGTTTCTCAAACGTCGGAGCCAAGCAAAGAAAACTAGCTGTCTTTCGAACTACGTGCGTGGTGAAGTGTGCTTTTTTATAACAGCACCTGCTTAGAACTCGATTCATCTTTTTACATGTAGTATTCAGTCATGTAAAGCAGTTAATCATATCTTTCTCTTGTCTTCCGTAGGACATTTACTTATATTCTGAGAGCAAGCCAAGGTAAACAACAACAACTAGTTCAACTTGCAACAAAAAGTTCTCAAAGCGCGTGCCCGCCTGTGATATGTTGTTTTTGACACTGCTTGCAATCGGTCTTTTTCTCCTGGACCTGAGTGTTTATCCTCGTGAAAAAGGACGCGGAAAACGGGACATAGACGGGAACAATACTTACTTCCTGATTTCCAAGAGAAAAACACACTGCAAGCACTCTAGATAGTAGAAGTCCATAACAAAGGCGTATCGACATCGATTTAACATAGCGCCGTTTCTCTCTATTCAAGGATGTATTCTTGTGTAAATTCTTGCTTGCTTTAAAAGATAAATCTTATCATGGCGTAGACCTCTGGATATAGCTACATTTGAACTTCGGATCATTGAATAATAGTAAACGATTTTCTTTCCTTGTTGCAAATTGCTTTTTTTCGACATACAGTGAGAAATTTTCTTTTTGAAACTGAAACGTAACTCGACTGCAGACGTCTGAAATTTGTGGCGAATTTATCTGCGATATCCTTTTTAATAAGCAAAACGCCTGCTCTATCTGAAGACCCGACCACACTAATCCGTTTTCGTATGAAAACGCATACTTTTTGAGGCGTTTTCCGCTTTCCGCCTATCGTCCACGCTAAAACGACCGAAAACGCTTTCAAAACGGTTTCAAAAGTGGAGCGTTTTGAAAACGTTCCGTTTCTAGTGTGGACAGGTGAAAAGGAGGCTTTTGAAAACGATGCCGAAAAAAAGCGTCATATACCGTCGTTTCCATCAGCGTTTTCGGTCATTTTAGTGTGGACGATAGGCGAAAACGTATCAAAAAGTATGCGTTTTCATTCGAAGACGGATTAGCGTGGACAGGTGAAACAAAACGAAAACGCTAGTGCATAGTGTGGTCGGAAATATTTTGCTTCGTTTTCGTTGAGACGAAAACGGATACTTTTAAAAACGCATTAGTTTAGTCGGGACCTGAGCCAAGCTAGACATGTACAACTGAAATGGGGATTACATCTCGCAGTTCTTCAAAATTGAGTTAAACGAGTGAAAGAAGTAAAGATATTAACTAGGTTTTTGTGTATTGTTTGGTCGCAGATCCCGATCTCTGTGCCGGCAAACCATCGGATATGGAGGTACCGTAGCAGCTTATGTCGCAGAAACAGGAGAGAGACTCTTCGTCAAGGACATTCTCGGGGTAATGCGATATTTTATGTCAATATCCACTCTTACTGTGAACCTTTTTTAGTTGTAACTCGATAAATTTTGTGTACAAGACTTACGTTTTGATCAGGGAGCCCCATTTTTACTGTGCTGTGTCCCGTCGTCGTTTTCTGATAGACTGAAAACAAAAACCTCCAATTTAATTCCTGGTTCATATCTTATATACAGGATATCTTACTTACAAAGAAATTCGTATTTTTAGAGCGAAAAAGAAGAAAGAAAAAAGAAGAAAAAGTCGGCCTTAGTCGCGATTTCCTGCAAAGTGTGTCTACTGCGTATATGTAACTTGTGTACATAACCTAAATAGCAACATACAAGAAAAGAAACACTGAAGATAAGGATTTCACTTGTAATTGAGTGAGCTGGTCATCAGTGTCCTTTTATTGACACGTTGTATGATTGCACGACTCTGTTAGCTAAGCATTATTTCCCTCTGCAGGATGAAAGATTTCCTAAAGGGATCGGTATTGAAGGTAAGTGAACACGGTGGGCGCGAAAAATAAGCCCCGCTCGCCTGTTTTCTTTTGCACCCTATTATCAGGTCCCAATCATATCGGGAGCCTATGCACAGTCAGGCACATACTCATCCTCCTTTTGTTAATTAAACGGTTCACGTTTGTTTCGCTTTCACTTGTTGTGTTTCAGACAGCACAGCTCAGTCAGTGTTATGTCAGCCCATTGTGCAAGCAGATGGCTCTATAGTTGGTAAGTAGACGCTGTGCTTAATCATTCATTGCTTATTCTACCAGAAGTAGTGACAAAATTCAGTAGTGGTTTATGTTTCATGGAAGTGGCGAGTTCCCAAAAGCAATGGTCTCAAACCTTTCTATACATTTGTAAGTGAATATTTCGTCCAACCTTTCTCGTGCAACTGTTTTGTTTAAGAACATTATACTTACTGAAAAACTCGAGCTAAACCATGTTGAAAGAAAATCATCATGGTCATTGCTACTTGACTTGACTTTCTTGTGTCGCAATGTCTTTGTCAGTAATACCTTTTGTTCAAATACCGTTCACGTTACTCCTGCTTCCCTTTTTGTAAAAATGTAAGCACAGGTATGGAGTTTTTGTGCACTCACTCTAGTCTTGTCTAAATATTTTCAATGTGATTGTTTCACAGGTATTGTCGAGTTGGTTAAAAAGCTTGGTAATTCGCCATTTGAACGAGAAGACGAGGAGGTGAATTTGGTTGGTTTATTTAAGGCTTCTTGCCCAAAAGAAGGAATTCCACCTTGTTGTTCCGCATCGCCCAAAATAACACCTGGAGAAAATTCGTTTCAATTTGTGAGCTGTGCGGATTCGTGTTTGTGTTTCTTATGATTAGTTGCGTGGCGGTCTAAGTACTAGTTTCCATGCCTCTGTCTATGGTCAACGTTGCGCGTCCTTTTTCAGTGTCATTCACTTGCCTAATGTTATTTTCTTTCTACACGTTGTAGATTGTCAATAGTTATCTTGCCTGGGGCAGTATTGCTATCCACCATGCTGAGGTGAGTGATAAACGAAATTAACCAAACCCTTGCATGGTGAAATTATAGAAAAAGGAAGATGAAAGGTGAAATAACTTATAGGTTGTCTTTCGTACAACCATCGATTTTCTTACCTCTTTCGTTGGCCTCTGTGTCAGACATTAACTGAATATCTTGCTCTCTTTGGTCAGTTCATCTTTTTTGTCCGCTTTATGAACATTTACCCAAGATTGAACTGTAGACAAAACGGGGAAACGATTTCCAGCTAACAGAGAACAGTTTTCATTGGTTCGTTTGTCCAAAATTAGGAGTCTACAATTAAACTCACTCCTGATTTTGCACAAAAGAATTAATGAAAACTGTTCTCTATTAGGTGGAAAACGTTTCCCCGTTTTGTCTGAAACTGGACAGCTCCGGTGAAAACAATGTGTGAGCGCGCTATCAAAGTTTAGACCGCTCTGAAAAATGTGCCTTACTATGCGTTTTTTTCATCGCGTTTAGATTTCGAAACAAATGCAAAAGCAGAAGGACCTTAACAGTTTCTTGCTGAATGTTGTCAGGTGAGTTGGAACGAAATAGGTGAAGTCTGCATACGAGCCAAGTGGTTGAAAACATTCTGTTTGGCTTGATTTGTTAGTTCTTTATAGAGCGAATAGCTAAGCAAAGCTCTTGTTTTGTGTTGCCTTTCTCAGATCTATTTTTGATGAAGTCAGTACGATGGATGTTGTTATCGAAAAAATAATGGTAGGTAGTTCAGGTTTTTCATATACAGTGTGCTCTTCCAACTGCTCCAACCGACCTTCCTAGACCTGTTAGTTTACTGGTTCAACACCAAGGCGGTGTTTTGTATTCCAAGTCGTCACGAAAGAAGAAGTGCAGGAAGTGAGTAATCGCGCAAAACATCTACAGAGAGGAGTTTCCTTCTCCCCTTCCCGACATCAGCACTCAAACCTTATCCGCGTCTTTTGCTTAAAATATTCTTGTTTCTACTTTAGGCTTTCGCCAAAAGGCTAGTTAATGCAGATCGATGCGCACTGTTTATGGTGGACTCGAAATCAGATGAGTTATACGCGAATCTGTTTGACGAAGGAGACGAAGATGGATCCGGATTCAAATTTAGGAACGGAGCGGAAATAAGGTGAACAAATAGATATCGCTATGAAGACTTTGTTCTGTAAACCTTGTAAGGAACTGTCCGTAGTTCATTTGGCTAGACTGCTAGCAGTCTCTCTTCTGGTCGAAGATCCGCGAGGGACGAACGTAAATCGGCCAATAGAATAGAGTTACCAATGGAATTACTCCGTCGCCACAGTTCCGGGCTTCAGAAATGTTGTTTGAAACCAGTGCAGTCTCTCTTTTCGCTCATCTTCCGACGCCCGCGCTACTCGCGGCTCGCGGCTTCACCGCTCGCCTCCATTCATTTGCATTTTTACCCGCGGATTTCTGAGCAAAAGAGATTCTGCTTGCAGTCTACATTTGTCCATGATACTGTAAGCTTACTAACAGGGTCACGACCACAAAACTACTGGAAACTGCCTGAGGAGCGGCGAACCATATATACAGTTAACAGCATATTAGGATCAGGTGTTTTTTTCGCTAAAGCATTTCAAATAATGCTAAATCCCAGCTGATATTGCGTCAACTTTTTATTTAAGGTGATTCCTTAGTATTGCATTGCGCATCCCTACTGCGCACGATTTTTGGGTCATTAGTGCGCGCACATGAGCGCGTGTGCGTACAAAACTAAAGAGATTTCCCTCAAACTAAGCTCGATAGCGAGATAAATGTTCCTTTTCTCTTAAACGAGCACGGTGACTCCCACTTTTTATTTCATAATTTCAATGAGAATGATATCCTCGATAACTGAGAAAAAAAAATTACCAGATCAAATCAAATAAATACTACAGAGGGAGACATAACGGACCCAACAGCGCATGTCCAAATTATGTTTCCTTTAAAGAATAAAAAAATGCAGGGTATTTGAAGACATTTTTTCTGGGACGTAGATGAATAAACAATCAAGGAAGTCAAACTCTGTGTGATATAACACGCTGCATTGAAAAATAATCGAGCTTATTTGTTGCGCACGGAGATTTCGAAAAGTCACCTAAATAAGTGTATTTGTCAGCATTGTAATGTGGCGTGAAAACAAGCACGGTGACCCCCTCTTTTTACTACGATTTTAATATCTCCTTGTCCTGTAACAACAGCATACCAAGTTTCATTGGAAATCTATGGCGGGTTCTTTTACTAGGGAATCACCTCAAGGACGAGAGCTTTACGTCAAAATAAAATGAAAAATTATCGCATATCTTCTTTGATTGTTTTCTATTTAGAGTTCTGAGAGGTGTTTAATTTTCCAAAGGCTCAGTTTGAACAACTTTTGAAATGTGCACTCTTGTATTTGTCTTTTCTTCAAGATTTCCGATTGAGAAAGGTATTGCGGGCTACGTCGCGAGTACATCGGAAGTTCTGAACATCAGTGATCCGTACCGTGATGCGAGATTTAACCGAGAAGTAGATATGAAGACCGGCTACATAACAAAGTCCATATTGTGTGTTCCTGTAAAGTGTAAAGGAAGGTAGCAACGTTAGCTAATTTTCATGGGTGTTTTAAAACTCAATAAGCGATAGGAGAATCTTTGTTTACAATATTTGCCTCATTAGCATAAGCGATGCAGTTTCTAATGGAGCTATAAAGACGTTAGTTCTGAATATTGAAAGGACAAAGCACGATTAACTGGGAATTTGAGCACGATGTATTTATTTAAATACTTTTTGTGGGGTTTAAAAACTCAAAATTTTGCAAAGAAAATATGCGTATGAGCTCATTAGCGCTTTTGCCACTCGGAAATTTTGCATTTTTTGCAAGCATATTTCTCCTCGAATATTACACCCAAAGAGCCAAACATTTCATCAATTACTACGTTTCACAGACTCTTTAAATGTTAGAGGGACTGTCACTGCTGAGTTTAGTCTATGTATGAAACGTAATGTTAGCGAAAAAATTACTTCTATGTATATAATTGTCAAGACCTATAGCTTTGTTACAAGCAAATAGCAAGCGAGATAAAGTTGTGTAAGCCTGACCCATATCGTAATCCGTTTTAATCTTCTTCAATTTCTGTCCATCCGTACCTTCTTTTGTATTTGTTGCGTTATTGAAATGTTCCTTCACTGTTTTAAGGGTAATTTAATTTATATTTCACTCAATTTGGCACTCTTTTTCGTATGTCAAACACAGTTCTTTTGATCTTTCTGTCTTGTAGTGTGATTGGTGTCGTACAGATGGTTAACAGCAGGAGAGGGTTCTTCTCAAACGAAGGTAAATTGTTTCATCACAGTTCACTGCAAATTTCGGTGCACACTCAGCGTAAGAAAATAAAACTTATAAATTCTGACAAAAATAAAAAACACCCTTCCTGAAACAAAATGGTTTTTCCTAATACACTTTGTTTTAAATGTTCGGTGAATTGTTTCAAGAAAGTGCATAACGCAAACTAAGCACTGTTTTGACCGACATTTCGAGTAAGAGAAGTTTTCAAGTCTCTCCGTAAAAACCCGGTGAAGGAGATTTATTTTCTTGAAACGTCCAAACATAGTTTACTAGAGAAGTAACCGTTTTTCCCTTTATGGACATATCTAGACTTTCTAAAAGTATTTTCCAATAATTCCCTTCGCTCACGCTCGCCACTTCGTCTCTCAAAGATTTCCCTCTCGTTTCGCTCGACGGAGAGGGATAAGCGAAGGGTTAGCAAAAGTGACTTTGGCAAGTCTAGGACATATCACTTTCAACCCAGCGCTTGTCAAACATGCCTTTTCTTTCATTCATGTTATTGTCATTTCATTTCTTATGTTGTTGTTTTGCATTGTCCTTTAGATGCAAGTTCATTTGAGTTATTTGCTGGTTACTGTGGTCTGGCTCTTCACTACAGCCAGGTATGTATATAAAATAACCGGATTCCAGATAACACTTTAGTAAGAGTGCTTTCACATGAGGTCACGGCAGCCATATTGGTGTCCCAAAACAATGACACGGCGGCCATGTTAGTGTACCAAACCAATCCTGTGGGAGTTGAAATCTTTTCAAATTTTAGCACTTTTGTTTGTTCCTATAACTTTGCATGGCTACTGGCCACGTGAGTGAAAATGCCCTATACACATGTGTAGTCACGGAAGCAGTAATAAGTGAGACAAAATCAATGAAGCTGTATCAGTTTAAATATTTCTCATGGCAAACTGACGGGTGTTTTGATATGGGAAATGAAACTTAGCCAGAGGAAAAAAACAGCAACCTCTTTTCAACGATATATTGAGTGTCAGGCTGGGTTCGGGAGAGACTGCTGAGAATACGTGATGGGTATGGAAGCGTTTAGCTTGACCCTTGGTCGCTTTCCTGGAAACCTAAAACCTGGAAACTCTGTCTGTCAGTCTCTCTGTCTGTCTGTCTATCAGTCTGTCTTTCTGTCTGTCTGTCAGTTTGTCTGTCTGTTTGTTTGTTTGCTTTGTCTTTGCTAGGCTAGTAAAAATATCTAAAAATACCACATTACGAAATGGCAAACGCTATGGCAAATACTCTGTTGAATATCTCGGGCCATTCTTAAGGTCAAAAATTACCGAAAATTAAAGAGATTCGCCAAGTTTACCTGTTTTTATAAAAAAAAAAAGAAAAAAAATAAGAAAAATGAACCTTGCTGTAATCTTTGTAGCCAATAGAATTATTTTAATTTTTACAATTTTATCTTGCACATAAGCTAACATAGGATCTCTCATACTCATTAAGATTTTATCATTTTCCTGTAAATATTCAAATTTTGTAAGTACCCTATGTCAGTTATATTAGTGTTGCTGTTTTACTAGTGTCCCCAATTAGTCTATCTAGGCTAAACACAGCGACACTTAAATGAAGGATTTACTTACTCACTTATCAGGATGATGTACTCCAGCAAACATTTTCGGTCCTTGACCTATTGCTAACTTCTCCAAAGTGTGATAGCAAGTTTAGTACTACGCCCTGTAAGGAGATTTTATCTGTTGTGTTGTCAGATGTACGGTCAGCTGTTTAAAGCTCAACAGAAGCATCAGGTGGCTTTGGAAGTGTTGACGTACCACTGTTGTGTGACGGAGAAGGAGACTCAACAGTGCCTTGACGCAGCTTCCGCCTGTACCCTACCTAATGATTTTTATAGGTATGTTTATAAAGAGTCTATAATCGCTACACATGGCGGAAGAGATAAAGCTTGTATCCCCACCATCGTTTTGCTTTAGACAATTAACCAAGAGAACAAAAGTTTTTTTATTTTCTTAGTCTTAAGAGGAACATTAATTTTATCTTTAGTTTCATTTCACTGTCTGCTTTTTCCTGATTCCACCGCAGTCGTCTTTTTAAAGGTCAATTGAATGGACGACAGTCGAGGGAGTCTCAATGAAACTCCTCGGGGACACGGAGTCCGTTTCTCAGCGCCCCGTCTACACTACGCGCAGAAATTTGAAAACGCCGGGCGTTTTTACTCGGAAAACACATCAAATGTTTTCCGTCCACACTATACGCCGGAGAAAATTGAAAACGCAACAATCACCGGTAATTTTGGATTTCTGTTTGAAGAAAGCTCGGTCAAGGAAATCACATGATTATCGCCACGTCGTCGTTTTTAAAAAGCTTCGTTTTTAAAATGTTTTCCGTCCACACGAAAACGAAACCAGGCGTTTTCAAAATGTTTTCCGTCCACACTAAAACGCAAAGCCGGCGTTTTCAAATTCCTCAGGTTTGAAGAGCGTTTTCGTAAAGCTCCGTTTTCGTGACGGATTAGTGTGGACGGTAGGCCTAACCGTAGAAATAAAGCTGCGTTTTGGTGACGGATTAGTGTGGACGGTAGGCCTAACCGTAGAAATAAAGCTGCGTTTTGGTGACGGATTAGTGTGGACGGTAGGCCTAACCGTAGAAATAAAGCTGCGTTTTCAAATTTCTCAGGCGTAGTGTGGCCGGGGCCTCAATTTTGAGTTGTACATACTGCACTGCGCTGCAAGTTCATTCATTTACGTCGCGCGCGTACGCTTTGTTTACGTCAAATAACTCTTTCGCTGACGTAGCCAAGGAGAAAAAAAATCGAGCCCATCCTCTATTAGACATTCCTGAGCTCTTTGTACGTTTTTATTCTGTTTCAGCTATGAATTTAACGTCTATCAAAGCGATGACGATTTGACTAACTATTTCATCCTAATGACCAAGGCGTTTTTTCAGGAGTACAACATTAGGTGAGTAATGAATTGTAGTTCGACAGCCAGGGCAAGAGTGTTGCTAGTGACTGCTGGAAAAGTCTCTTCTCTGACATCTCAAAATCTGCAATTTGGAAAGCGCATTTTGCGTGAAATATTTGAAGTGCATTCCTTTCTTGATGGAAGATTGTTGCAAAAACTATATCTTCAAAATGCTCAAGAAGTGATTCAATTGGGCTGCGACAGAATTTCGAGTTGTGTGGTACTTCTTTAGCGATTTCGTACAGAGTTTGAAGTCACTGTTTTCGAGACCCAAAGCAAGTAAAAAATGCTTTAAAGGAAGACATAACGAGCAGACAAACGTTCGTTTGAGGCTTCAACATGAGGCAAGAGAGGATAAAGGTTGAGGGAGTTGATCCCTCTATGGACCTCATTCCTAAGCTAATGCTTCTTGAGTTATTTTTAGATCACTGCTGGTTTCGCAAATCCCAGAGAGTTTAGAAATAGCCAATCCTGAAACGCAGATTTTGCTCACGTGGTCAGCCCCAATTCTCATCCTCCACTAAACCATATACTCCACGCGTGTGGTAACGTTATCCGCAGAAAAACCTGTTCAGTTAGCATGTTTAAAAATATCATGGGTGGGAATGCCTTGAAAACAACTTTCTTATCTTTCAACTTTCCTTGTTTGAAGGGATTAATTAATTGTGTAAACAGTTAAAGCAGATGTCAGTATATCGTGACATCACTTCGTTCATAGTTATTTTTAGACGAGCCAAATAAGACGACGAAACTTCAAAAGCTTGCATATGACTGGTTGAAAGATGTTTGTTGGCGTTTGTTTTTAAACCGGACATCATCCTAACTGTCTCGAGTTAATGCATCGTTGATATTTCTTTCTTCCTAGACTTGATATGGACACTCTTACTCGCTTTACCTTGTCTGTGCGAAAGGGTTACCGACCTGTGTCATATCATAACTGGGGGCATGCGTTCGCTGTGGCACACAGCATATGTGTGATCATGAAAATGGCGTCGGACATCTTTACCTGGGAAGAGGTACATGTGCCCTTAACCTTGTATTTGTTTGTAGGTTTTGTTTCTTTATTTGTGTGCTTGTTTGATAAGGAAACTTCTTGTTGAATATTCCCCTCATCCCATCATTGGAAATACTATACAGTGTTACCATTATTATTATTTTAATACTAGTATTACAGTGTTATTATTACTTTTTAAAATATACAATTCAATAAGCCATAATTACCTAGTTGCTTATTACATCTTTTTCAAAACGAGTCCTGGTGCACAACCTTTCATATGGAAATATGTTTGATATGCAAGACAATGAACGTGTAAGAAAAACTCATTTCAATATGAAAGGTTGTACACCAAGACTCGTTTTGAAACGGAGGTAACAGCAACTCAGAAATGGCTTATTAGGTTTCGCCAAGTGCGGGAAAATGCACGAGTCGTGGTTGGTAGTTTGCATCCTATTGCCAATCAGAGAACGTACTATAGAGCCAAGCAAAACTGGCCAACCTAGGACACTTAGTTGGAAAACTCAAGCTTAGTTACAACGCGTTTCTGTTTTCCTGTTGTCAGAAAATTGCGCTGTACCTTTCGGGCATTATTCACGATATCGATCATCGTGGCTACAACAACGCGTTTATGATCAAGAACAAGTCGCCGCTGAGTCATCTGTATTCCACATCAACTATGGAGTGGCATCATTTCAAGCAAGGAGTGTTCATCTTAGAGGTGTGTGCCATCGTTTTTGGATTCCTAACGCGAGAAGTGTGAGTGGGAAGCGCGGTGGCCTCATTCTCTATTTTCCAATTGCCCATAATTCACTCTGTTTGCACCCCAAATTTTGCATAAACTATTGTTGTGAAATGCTCTTGGGAATATGTAGACCTCCCAAGAGTATTTAACAACCATAGTTTATGCAAATTTTAGGGGGCAAACAGAGTGAATTATGGGCAATTGGAAATAGAGAATGGTTAGTGCGCTCGTCTACGGATCGAGCGGTCCGATTTCGAGCCCTGGCTAGGGACATCGTGTTGTGTTCTTGGGCAAGACGCTTTACTCACGGTGCCTCTCTCCACCCAGGTGCATAAATGGGTACCGGCGAAATTAATGCTGGGGATAACCTTGTGATGGACTAGCGTCCCATCCAGGGGGAGTAGAAATACTTCTAGTCGTTTCGTGCTGCGGAAACCGAGATAAGCTCCGGCCTGATGGGCCACTTGGCTCGTAGGCAGACTTTTACTAACTTGAGAAGAGATGTAGCTGATTTTGAAAAAGAGCGATGGCTTATGCCGAGATTATCTGCGCTAGCGTTTATACAATTGTTCTGGGAACTCAGCTATTACAAATGGCGAGACGGAACACCGAGAGAAACACAGAATGCGCTGTTGATTTCAGGGTTAATCATAACAATTACAATTTCCTCAAATGTGATTGGTGCATAAACGGCTGTATTTTGCTCTAATTAATCTGCAAAGTTGTAATCGGACAGTGTAATCGGACAGTTGACTGTAATCGGACACCTGTGATCGGACAGTTACTTGAGCCAATCATTTTAAGTCCTCTCCACTAAATTCACCAATCACAACATTGATTACAATCACTGTAGTAACCACTGACTGAGACTGACTTTGTAAAATTGTGGAGGTTTAGTCTCTGGTGACTGTTTTGAAAGAGACTTAACAGCCATTTTGCGAGCTGTTCTCCATATTTTATAATTATGATATTTAAAATGACAATAAAAAGCTCTGTATCAAATGAAACTTTTACTTTTGTGGGAAATTGTAATTGTTATGATTAATTGGTAACAGGACATCGTGTCGTCCAATTCAGTCTGTAATCATAGTCGTGATTAACAAATCGGACTCCCGCTTCGCGGTCGTCCGATTTTGTTAATCACTCGTATGGTTACAGACCGAATTGGACTCCACTCAGTCCTATTACCATTAGTAATAGCAAGTCGAGAGAAGATATCTTTTCGCCTGCTAATAATTAAATTAGTCTAAAATCAACTATTCTCTTTGTAGACAATCACTCTATGTTACTTTTTTCTATGGAAATACTCATTCATGGCTCGTGGACCCTCGTGTTTCTACTGGGTTTCTCTTTCTTCCATATTTCCCCTCGAGATTCTATAACTCGATTTATTATTATGACTGAGAAAATTACTTCACTGTGATTGGCTGAGAGCAGGCCAATTTATCGTTAATTCTTAATTATTTTCTCAGTCATAAAATAAATGAGTAATCGCATGAAGGCTCGATCAATTAAGGATTTACACTACTCGTGATATTTGAAAATTATGTCAAATTGCATTAGCCTAAAAGCTCGTGCAACTAAGAGAATTTTCAAATATCACTCGTAGTGTAGATCCTTAATTGCACTCACATTCATACGATTACCTTATTTATTTATTACCGATTACCTTATTTATTCACTCTTTTTCCTCTCTCTGGTAGACGGACGGCCACAATGTTTTAAGCAGTCTGTCGGCGAAGCAATACAAGCATGTACTGGAACTTATGGAAGACGCCATCCTAGCGACGGATTTAATGTTGTTCTTCGACAACAGAGCTAAGCTCGACGATATTATCAAGAACAACAAATTCAGTTGGAATACACCAGATCACAGGTACTACTGTAATGTAAATCGCTAATAAAATGAGCGAAGCTAGGATCCAGCTGAACCGCCTTTTCTTTGGCGAGGGCTACAAATATCCAGTGATGTCCTAAGTGGGATAAATTTCAGTTCTTTTGTTCGTTGTCATTGCAAACTGAACATAAACTGAACATTAATTAGTTGATATTTAGCGTTGCCGAGGAGTTGAACATGGCCTTGCCTTTATAATAAATTCGATAAGTGACCAGAATATAGGACTTTTAGTCAACCCGGAGACGCGTTAGCTTGATGGTTAGCGCGGTGCACTCTGGATCATGCAGCCCGGGTTCGAGCCTTAGCCTGAGTCATCGCCTTGTGTTCTTGGGCAAGACATTGTACTCTCGTAATGCCTTTTTTCACCCAGGTGTATAATTGGGTGCCGGCGAACTGAGTTAAGGCCGCGATGGACATCTAAGGGGAGAAGAAATACTCCCAGCTCCAGTTGTATGAGCCGCTGGCCTGACCCAGACTACCTTTCGTACCCTATCTCTTGGCCACGCCCAAACATTCCCACCCCTTACTCGTCCCCCCGCGTATAGAGGCCTCACTCTACCGGGTCGGTAGGCAGGTACTTTTATTTAACACGGTGAACTTCCGTATGCACTCCGTTCGTTGTACATTTCTTCACTAGCCCCTTCATATATTCTACATCTATGTATACTCCATCTGTTTCGTAAAACAGTGCTTGTGCACCATGGTTACAATTAATGACGCTAACATGAAGCTTCCTTCCAGGAAACTTGTTCGTCGCCTATTAATGACCGCGTGTGACTTGAACACGTCTGCCAAGCCGTGGTACATTCACGTCAAATCAGTCAAGAAGGTGTCTGAAGAATTTTATCTGCAAGTACGTGTCTTTGCATCCTCTGTAGATTTTTGTCTTTATTAACTAAAGATTTTTGGTAGATTTTTGTCTTTCCTAGGTAAAAGGGCGTAACTTTTTTTCTTTTTAACCTACTTCCTATCTCCGGTTCTGAGAAAACAAGGCTTCGTCTAGCCTGTTACGCAGACGCTTTTTAGGCTCGTCTTCGTCCCTTTTTTAAGAATCATTCACCCACTTAACCATCGTCGGTTATTCAGCGATGCAAAAGTTGAGATCAATAGGCCGTATTCATTCCCGGTATTGGACTGGAACTAGCTTGCAAGTGAGGCTAATGCAGGGAGTGCTTTCAAATGCAAATGACATTAATCTCTTTTTAATGATATTCTCCCGCATGAGCCTCCGCTGTAAGCTCGTTCCAGTCCAGTGCCGAGAATACGAATATGGTCCGTTACTTCTTCTCTTCTCAGTTAGTGAATAACCCCCAAAAGAGTACAACGCTGTTATACGAATTGCAAAACAATAAGAGAGGTCCGCACATTTTCAATCCACTAAGACTCAGTTAGTCGTTTCAAAACTAGTGCTATGTTTTTTGTTTGATTCCTTCGGCCTGTTTGCGATTGATTTTCGTTTGTGCCTAATAGGGAGACGAAGAGAAGCAGATGGGTTTGTCGCCAGTACCGATGATGGATCGAGCCAGAAAACACGAACTTCCTCAAAACCAGGTTGGCCTATGAGTAGCACGAAAAAGAAAATATTTGAATCTGTTTTGTTTAAGTTAAAATGAAATTGAATTACTCAATTGTTTAGCCAGTTGCAAACCGATCGAGCAAGGCTGGAGGCCACTGTCATGGTAGCCTTCTTTGTCGTTTAATGGAACAGCAGATGTAAAAAAAGAAACTTTCTAGCTAGAGCGCTAGTTTGCGTTTATTCTTATTTATTTTGGATGGTTTTTCCTTTCAAAGATCTCCTTTCTCAAAGGAATTGTTAAACCCTGTTACTCAGCGCTGATCAGTGTTCTTCCGAAGTTGGAGTCAATAATGCCAATTATTGAGTAAGTTGACATTTCATTAAATAGTAAACTATTGACAATTATGCTGTTGTTGTTGTTGTTTATTAACAGTTTTCCTCTTCCGATACCATTTATCAGACATTAAGTTCTTTATTCTCCATTAGGTAAGTTTTTTTTTGTTTCTTTTGTGTTTTCATCCGTTTTATAGTTTGAATGTAACATCATGGGAGCGTCGCATCATAGAAAAACAGAAAGCTGGCTCCGGAGCACTTCAAGTACCTGGCGCATCAGACATGAAGGAGTCCCTGTCATTTTTCGATTATTGAATATCTTGTATAAATTAACTTGTTAATGAAACGAGAAATAAGTTACCAATGAATTTTGAATATATTCTTATCGAGAATTTCTGAATCAGTTAATTTTTACTTAAGAATCTCGAGTCTAGAAGCGTTAACTTTTTGAAGAGGTTTTTGTGGAAAAAGAATTTTCTTCGAATATTTATTTTATCTTTGCTCGAATTGTGCCAAATGCACTCACAGCTCAAACGATTTTCATAGTCTTTCTTTGCTGCTGAAAGCTCCCATTACATTTGTATTTACCAATTATCTGTATATACCGCATTTATTCAGTCCAAAAAATTAGTGTTACCATACTTCTTCTTCAATCCAGTTGATTTCCGTCAATTGTATATTTGCATTTCGTCTTTCAAATTTTTCTCGAGGAAAACTGTCAGTCAGCTATTTATTTTTGCTAACTGAAGCTTATTATGAACCTCGTTTTATTTTTTAGCACTTTCTACGAAATCTATGCAAGAGAGGATACTTTTCTTACGCATTTGTAAATAATTGTAAAAAAAAGTGTTCTGCAAAATTCCTATCCACATCAGCTGTTTACCTACACAAAGAAAAGGCGACAAAAGAAATGATGTAGGGGAGGGAAGAGTGGGGTTTAAACTGGGTGATGTCTTTGTGGCCACTTACAGAGGATTTCATGTATTTAAGCCTACGTAACGACTGTTATTCAGTGTAAGATAGCTGTAGCAATTGGAAAGTTCTGGTCTGAACACCGCATTATATTCTCGTAAAATATAACTGTCTTGTTTGTGACTTGAAAGTTTCCTATATGAATTAATGTTTGTAAAAAAGAGAGAAACTTGTATAATATATTTTATGACTGAAGTGTTGAACTTTTTTTTATCAACCTATGTAAGTAAACTGAGTTTGTATGAGACAAAGTCCGTTTTGTAACTTCTCAGCTAGTCCTTATTCCAAACGTACTTCCAAATCTCCTCTGTTGATCAAAGATCTCGCCTCGGAAGCAAGTTGTCAGGAAAAAGTTAAGGTTTTCCACGAATGCCCAAGCTTTTGTTTCATCCCTTCCCCTCCCCCTTCTCCCTGGGTAGGATGCCTCTAGGGGTACCCCTCAGCATTAAATTCGGCGTTGCCTATTTATGCACCCCGGTGAAGTAAGACACTGAGAGAGGGCTCGAATCCAGGCCGCTCGATCCAAGGTTCAGCGCGCTAAGCATGAGGCCACTGCGACTCGTTGCACTGAGTGTAAACATGCGAACATTAACTTGTATGTGATAAGTTAATAAAAATATTAACTTATCACTACTCACAATGACTTTGATAGTGTTGATCTTAGCAGTATGCAGGACACCTGTCATATATGAACTCAGTTAAATGGCCTTGCTCTCCATGAGTTCTCGTGGCTCAGTGGATAGAGCGCCCGCCCGGAATTCGGGAGGTCGTGGGTTCGATTCCTGTCGGGGACTCAGAAATTTTCTTTGCCCCACGCTCGTGTCATGTTGATTAATTCACCTTCACATTAACTGGTATATGTTCCTGTAAAGAAAACGACGTGACAGAGAAATTTTTGTAATTCGATTTATTGTACGTGTATTCAAAAACAGGATCAACAACAGTGGATTTAAGTGCTGTTTTTATTCTTCCAGACAATTTTTTTTTTAACCAAATGATCATGCTTGAAGTCATCATGCTTGAGTGTTCTGTGCTGATAATGAGGTCCTCCAAGCCGAGGAGTGCTGACAATGAGGTCCTCCTCCCTCCTGCAAGGCAAAGAAAATGACGAACTTTAGAATAACGTACCGGAAATAAGAGCTTTACTGCAGACAGTACAAAAGCTAGCCATTAAGAGAACGGCATTCGTTATGGAGCGCTAGCAGACCTATACTAAAACTTCAGCTACAGCTGAATTGTTCGCATGCTTATGGACCGAGACGGAGTCGAGGTCAATAAACACATTAAAAAAAGAAAGAGGCCGATACACAGGCATCTTGACCTGGGAAATTCTTTTGGCGGGACACAGCGCATAATCTCGATCCGGCAAATTAGCGCTATCATGCCCGCTCCGGTGGCCAATCACAGCGCATAATTAGGCTTATTAAGTGCGTGCTCACGAGCTAGCCAAGTACAGTAATAAACAGTGATAACTGCATCGGTCCTAGGTCTCCAAGAATGTTCAAGTTAGTATAGAAACACTCGTTAATGTATTTGGGAGAACCCGAAGAAGCTACAGAAATTATCGCCTTCGGCTGCTGTTCTAAATAACAATTGGACTACAAGCCCCAGTTTTCCATGAGCATGAGTTTTCCAACGAGGCAAAACCGATAATTTCTTATCAGAGATTAGAAGTACGTATAAATCTACTAGCGTTCTATCACGAATGCCGTTGTCTGATTGGCTACGCTACTCACTATCTATTCTGTTGTAGATAGTGTGCACTTGTTAACAAAATGACGGCCATTTCTTTGCGTTTTCTAAGTGTCAGCGAAGAGGATTTAGGTAAAGTTTTGAACGACTATTACATGTGTAGATTTATACTAAAACAGTTAGATTATTCGCTCTCGATTTCTATGCGTGATAGTTGACTCGGGCTGCGCACTCGTCAACTATCACGCGATAGAAATCTCCAGCTCATAATCTAATTGTTAAATAGAAAGTGAAGAGAGAAGCAATCAGATTCGGGGATTTCCAATAGAACACAGCTGAGCGGCTGCTAACGAGTGTTCGTAGTGTTTTTCTATTAGCGATACCGAACTCGGCTACGCTTCGTTGAACGACCCGGGTTCGTAGTGTAATTGTTAACTAGTGCTAGTGTCACTAGTGCTTCTGTAAAACGAGAAACGAGAAAGAAAAGAAAAGGAAACGATAATTTTTTTCCTATTAATTTAATAAACGAAAAAAAAAAAGATACCAGTTTCCACAACTTACCAATGCGGCTGTTTTCAGGGTGCTGCAGTAGTTACATCTGGTCAACTCGTCGATTCTGGTGACGCAGTTCTCTTTTCCCTTCTACTGATGCTTCAGTAGTCGATCCTGCCTCTCCACTCGATTCTTCGGGTGCCTCAGTAGTCCATTCTTCGGGTGCTTCAGTAGTGGACCCTGCTTCTGCTTCAGTAGTCAACTCTGGTGCTGTAGCAGTCGGCTTGGAGCCACTTGGCTCAGGTGCAAAATGCTTCTCCACAGCAAGACCGACCGTTAAGGCCCCTCTCACGTTAGCAAGCACATACTCGCCCAAAACTCTGTATGCCAGTTCCTCGTGGTCATGTTGCATGAAATATGTCACGTGCTTGATCACCGCTAAAGAAGGGAAGATAAAATCGTAACACTATTTTTCGAAAAAAAAAATCGCAAGGCGCAGGAAGAAATGGAACAAACTTCTGACCTCACACTGAGGATTCTCAAGATATATAAGATAAAAAAATCTGCCTTAATACACTGCTGTTAACCTACATGTCCAAAAATCACATTTTTTACCCTTTTCATTACATAGTTTGTACCAGATATAAATGCTTAAGTTAAAGTTTGTGTTTATGTTTTTCCTGATTAAAGCAATAAGACTACGAGTTGCTGGGAGGGATGTAAGGTGTGTGTGTGTGTGTGTGGGGGGGGGGGGGGGGAGGGAGTGTTCGGAGGGTTTGGTCGAAACCCCTAAATGAAAATGAGACAGCACACTGACTTGGCCTCATGATGCCGGAAATTCCATTTTCGAGGACCTCAGTTTTAAGAGATTTTCGGAGAAGGATGCCCCCGGATACCCCTATAAGGGACCGCCCTGGGCGTTCCGTATCTCAAACCCCCTTCTCTAAAATCCTGTATCGGCCCAAACATTTTATGGTTACGTACCGTTCTCGTGTCCTTTGGCAATCGCATGCAACCATGCAAACTTACGAGCAACCTCGCAACCCTGAAAAAATGGCATACCGTTAATTGGCGGTACATTCTGAAGCTATTCGCAGAAGCAATCGATTTGTTTATCATTGGCTAAGAAATTGGATGAATTTAATATCAACTACAGGAAATTCTATACCCAGCTTGTCAATGCTTTACTGATATGAAATTAGGAACAGTGACTTAGAGGGACTATATCAGAGCTCTTTTAACAATTGTGTTTATTTTCATCAATTACGAACTCAACACTTCAAATTAACAAAGCCACAGTCAAAATCATGACAACTGACGTAACGAACAAGGATAATTTTCGCGATCGTTACTAAGGGATCTTATTCAAATTGAGACTGAATTTGAAAGGTGACAGGCCGGTTACACGAATGTAATCCTTTTCAATCTTCTCCAATTTTGCCCATCCGTGCGCCCTTATAACTTTTCTATGTTTCTTTTGAGTTCTGCAGTTTTATGCCATCAGATATTCCTATATTTTAGTCGATTCAATAGCCAGCTGGTCAGTGCTCAACTGTACGACCTAGCCCCTCCTAGTATATCTCTATTTTTTCTCCATCAACCCACACGCCACATAAATTAGTCATGCAGTCAGTCAGTCAGTCAGTCAGTCAGTCAGTCAGTCAATCAATCAATCAATCAATCAATCAATCAATAAGCCAATCAATCAATCAATCAATCAATCAATCAATCAATGAATCAATCAATCAATCATTCAATCATTCAATCAATCAATTAATCAGTCAGTCAGTCAGTCAGTCAGTAGTTAGTAAGTCAGTAAGTAAGTAGATAAACTCAACCCATTACTGAATGACACCGAGCCGGAATCAATCGAAGCCGGGTCACGTTGGTGGGAGACAAGCTCTCTAGCTCACCTCTCGGCACCCCGGATAGATTGCCAGGGAACATTTCTTAACCGCTAAAAGATGGTTTATACAAATGAAGAGATGTACGCACCTCCACGACTGTGTCCACAATGTACCTCATAAAGTTTACTGAAAGAAAATTAGAATTCCAAATTATTCCTGCGTTACATGTTCATGACCGTACGATCCAGCGTTTTAGATATGAGGCTCTGGCTCGATCGAATATGGAAGGCAACCTCATCCAACGTTTTGACTCTCACATATTGATTGTTTGCTAATAAAGGGCCCTTTTTACCGATGTCACGCAATATCAACAATTTTTCGTGTCTTTTTTATATTATTCAAGTTTTCTATATATAAAACAACTATGCCACTCGCTCTTATTGGATATGAAAAGATTATAGCCAACTTGGCGCAACGCTCCTCGTTTACTATCTATCGTCATTTTTTAAAAACTGGATCATTAGTGAATGCAATTCGAGAGTTTTCATTGGTTTAGCCATCATGGGTTATGAGCCGTTATACCATGATCTACAAATACGGTAAGCCCGCGCGTGATTCTTTGGGGCGTTTTTATTTTTATTGTAATCTAATTTTCTATATTTTGGAGGCGATTTTAATGAAACAGTTATTCCACTTACGCTCAAAGTTTTTCTCGAGCTATGCTCTCAGAATATTTGTCCGCGGACATTAATTTGCACCAAGAAGCGAACAGTTTAAACTGTTCGCTTCTTGGTGCAAATTAATGTCCGCGGACAAATATCCGAGCATATTTTCGCGCCAAATGGAGGCTACTGTTTATATAGCCAACGCACGCTCGTGGAATAATTGTTTTAAAATCTTGATTGAGTCACTAGACACACCTTCTTTGCAGTCAGGTCTGTTGATCAGGTCAAGAACTTTATCTCTGATGCTAATCTTTGGCCCGTGTTCGGCGTGGTGGTGTCGGGCGTAACCTGACAAACCAAAGTACGTGAAAATGTGACCAGAAGCGGGACAAAGTCTCATCTAGATGTTATAGGAGAAAGAAAGACAGAAACAAAGAAACGACGAAAGGATGGAAGGAAGGAAGTGGGTGGAGGAGGGAGAGAGAAAAGGAAGTTGCATTAGTCTATCGACAGTGATACTTACCAGGTCTGCAAACCGGGCTTTTCTTTGAGTAAATGGCCAGATTGAATCTGTCTTTCAGATCATATACGCCAAGTGGATCTACGTATTCCACTAATTCACCAAGAATCTTGAACAAACCTGAGTACGAAATAAACACAAAATACGTGATCGTTGTATTTAAGCCAATGCTTGTTGTTGTTGTTGTTGACAGTGTTCTTGTGTTTGTTGTAGTTTTTCTAGTCGTTCGCCCGGCGGCAGATAAACTATTGCCATTGTAGTCTCTGCTATGCAGTGCAAGACCTTATCATCTGCCTCAAACATACCAACGCGTGTAAATATTAGAACTTTTGAAGTAAGCAATGTCATCTGACACCAACAAGGACTGCTGCATATACTAGAATTTTGAAGTAGGTCTAGACCCATGTGAACAAATTAATGTTACCTCTCTTCAGCATAGACTGCTGTCTGACTCGCTCCTTTTTAATTTTTAAGCAAACAAATTTATATGATCCTACTGATTTTTCCTCGAGAATTACGAATTAGTATGAGATGTAGTACAAACCATCTAATTTTTCATCGCAGGCGGCATCAGCGATCAGTCCTCCAATCATAATGATTGCCTTTATTCCAGGATGGTCTCTGAGATCATGCTTCTCAACCACGTAAGTAAATGCTTCGAAAACGTCTAACGAGAAAAAATGTGAAAAGAGCAACGTCATATAATAGCCAAATAACGTCATATACAGCCCAGTAACCTGATAAAAAGGCGCTGAGTCACAAACCACTTTTTATGGACAAGACTTACAAACGGTCCCTCTCTTTCCAACAACATGATACGTAAAAGTAAACAAAACTCGGGTGGAGGACGCGATTTATTTTGTTCCTTATAACTGGATCCTCTATCTTCTACGGCAAAACCTTTAAAAATGGCTTATTTCCTGTGAGTTTTGCCATGATGAAACAAACCTCCCTCTTTGTGTGATTTTCTTCCCCTCCAATTATCCTTTATATATAGTTATGACTAAGTGGTTACAGGACTTCATGCTGTCCAATCCTGTCTGGAATCATAAAGATTGGCCTGCCTCGTCCCCAGTCGCCGGCGCGATGGTGTGTGGAGAAGCGCAGGGAATCATAGGGTGGAGAGAAACGCGGAACTTCTAAATCATCGACTTTGTCGACTAAAAAGTCTTCTAATGATGGAAGGGGTCCTTCATCATCTGGAAACTAGAAAAACGACTTTCACATTTTCGAGCTGTTTCGCCAATCTTCGACACCTTCCCATCGTTCCCCACGCGCGCACGCTCCTCACTCGTACCACTTAGCGCTGAGACAATTTTCACGCCACGCCCACAATACAGGATCTTGGCACCTCTTAGGGGTTCTTTTCAAAACTTCCGATAAACACCCCCGTCATTTTTATACGGGATTCCCCCGGCCCCGAGATCCAAACCCTCTTAAGGGAATCAAAAGCTGTTACGCATAGGATCAGTACACGTTGACTTTCTTACCAACTTCACTGGACATTGAGGCGTATTTGAAAGCCTCATGCAAATCTTGCGCGAAGTCGAAGATGTCGTCTTTCCCTTTCAGCAATTCATACAAAACTGGGAAATGAAGAAGTTAATAAATTGATGCAGTTGTCAGGTTAAAACACATATCGATGAACTCTACATTTCAACCAGTATCGCTTAGTGCACTTACTCCCCAACCCATTCCACATGTAAATGCCTCTGCTCAGGTTTCTTTTTTCCTTTGTTATTATAATTATTTTTTTTAAGGTTCCAGCCCAGGAGTGATAAACTGCGATTTTATGATCTTGGTATGGTGTAAATTATAAAGGAACATTACAGGCTTTCGCCTTCGTCCGTAATGATCAATAAATATATATAGTTACGTATGGTTCTGAAATGGCTGTCGTACTGTTTATCGCTAATCTTACCTCTTTAGTGCGCTTCGGCGATATATCAGGCGATTTTGGTGGAGTCGTGGTTCTTGGTCGAGCCAAAAAACACATGGCGAGAACAAGCGAGGCTGGTGTTCCGCCAAAGAGTACCAAAAAAGTAAGATTAGAAATTTACTGTACTCAAATTCAGTCAAGTGACCATGATATCGTAGCCACATCGATCAGGTGAGTGTCCCGATATCGCCGGATATCCGAACGTACAGTAGGAAGGGCTTCTGATTGGCTAATTGTGAATTTGAGTACGGTAATCTGTCAAAAAGCTTACCTGATTGATGGACATAATTGGCATATTTCCATTTGACGCTATCACAATGCTGGTGTAGTTCAATGACGTGTTTTCCCAACAATTTCTTCACCTCGTCTGTATCTTTGTATTTCACAGCATATAACAAGCCCCACGCTTTTGCTGAAAATTTCAACGCACAAAGAGTACTGTCCATCAGCGAACACAATGCTGAGCGGTTCATCATTTCCCCATAACCACAAATAAAAAAAATATATATTACTGTACATCCTAAGCCAGCTTACCTTTGCTTTTTTGGTCCCTTTCCTCTTTCACTTCCTTCAAAGCTGATCCTATGTGGAGTATCTGTGATAAAAGGGAAAAGAGTTCATGGCAGCTTTCAGTTGCTAGGGGATCAACTGTTAACTGATGTAAAAATGATCTAAATACATAAATAGTTTAATCGTCCCATAAAGGTAAAATAAAATAAAATAAAATAAATAAAATAATTTAAAAAATATACTGAAAGAGATACACTAGTGTGTTTAAGACTCTAGAAATTTGGAGATTAACAGTTTTCTTATATTAAAGAATGTCTGAAGTCCTTTAGTGAAGGTTTCAACTTAAATGCAGAGTCTAATGAGTTCCAGAGTTTAACAGTTCTACACGGTTTTGTAATACGCAGGTAATAGCTAAAAATGCTCGCTTTCCACATTTTTCCTTCCTTCATTGGTTTAGATTGATTCTTACTGTAAAAACCAGTCAACGCTTTTCAGCTTGTCATATGCCTGCGTTGCTGGCAGGATTTCGCGCGCAAAAGCATCCGTCCATACAAAGCACACAAGCAAGAGCATCCGCCCATACAAAACACACGAGCGAGAGCGTCCGCCCATACAAAACACACGAGCGAGAGCGTCCGCCCATACAAAACACACGAGCGAGAGCGTCCGCCCATACAAAACACACGAGCGAGAGCGTCCGCCCATACAAAACACACGAGCGAGAGCGTCCGCCCATACAAAACACACGAGCGAGAGCATCCGCCCATACAAAACACACGAGCGAGAGCGTCCGCCCATACAAAACACACGAGCGAGAGCATCCGCCCATACAAAAACACACGAGCGAGAGCGTCCGCCCATACAAAAACACACGAGCGAGAGCATCCGCCCATACAAAACACACGAGCGAGAGCATCCGCCCATACAAAACACACGAGCGAGAGCGTCCACCCACACAAATTAAAGCAATCGTGCGCGAGACCAGGCAGCTACGCAGGCAAGCTTATCATTTTTTGTAACCCTTTTTTCTTCCTTTGGGTTACTAGTTACTTAAAATCACACGACATTTTCTCCGGAATATCTATCTTGCACGGTTTTCTAAAATATAACTCCTTGAGTAGTAATGCAGTAGGTTTGTGCGGTCAAATTCGATGCCCGATAAATTCGTTGGAGGCAGCACTGGTCGTTTGTAGTTTTAGTTCGTTCTTTTCCCATAGTGTCTTGACGGGTGTGCTGGAATCTTAGTTTTCAAATCGATTTTTGGAAATTCCTCAGCTATCAGTTTAAGTCTTATATTAACCAGTTTGTGAGCTATCTGTAAACGTTACAAATCTCAAATCTCAGCTATCAGTAAAATACTGCCTCGTTCTCAGCTGACAAAGTGTTAAAAACTATGTTCTATCTAAGCAATATCAAACGTAAGTTTCCACAATTCTTCTAGCTCTTTCCTTTAGTAATGCGTCCTTCTGCTCCCATGTTTTTTTTTTCAGATGTTCACTCAAACGAGACGGAGGCTAACTCGATAACCTCGCAGTTCTATTAGCCTCCATGCACAAACTATGGCCCATTGTCACCTTTAATTGTTATATATGTATCTTTTTTCTTTTTTTATTCTAATATTATAATTTTAAAACTGTAAGTGCAAAATAAAGTAAAGTTGAAGTTGAAGTTGACAGGTTAGGTTTTAATCAGTTCTTCGTTACCAGTTTAGCTCCGTTTGGATCCCTCTCTTAGAATTAGCGTAGATAAAATTGAAGCGACGGATAGTAGAATCTGTAGGCTTTACCTTGATATACAGCTTATGGATTTTGAGTTTTAAACAATGCACCCTTATAATGCAGTTTTGAGCTAAGGACACCACTAAAGGCGACGGTAACCTTTACACAAACTTAAACTATAAGAAAAATTCAAAGAAAAGAAATCGAAATTAAACGATAATTTGGTCAAATGGATCGCTGCGTAAACAAACGTACATCCTCGGAGACCCAGCAACTGCTAGTCGGGATGATGCCATATTTTCGGGCGAGCGATAGTTTACTTCAAGTGTACTTCCGCCCGAAAATATCGCTCCCCCGAAAATATCGCATTGTCCCGACTAGCAGTCCCTGGGTCTCCGAGGATGATGAATATATGTATTGTTCACCGATTCTGCAAGTGTCTTCAAAGGATCGGGTCCCTTTGCGGGTCCGGGTCCGGGTTCCCCTGAGCCCGATCCGTGGTCATTCAGCGGTCCTTTCGTAAAAAGTGCAGCAACGCGAGCTGTTGTTTCCTTTGAGTTATATGGATTCGTGAGTTGTTTGGGATCGATTGGTCCATCTGCGAACATCAAATTAGCAGACAAAGTAAAAAGCGAGCTTCAAGCAACATTTAGATGGTGAAGCAAATCAGTTCCGATATATAAGGGGCCAAGGGCCCGTTTCTCGAAGGTCCCGAAAAGTTTCGCACCCGGAAGGCCATGGCAAAATCTCGAAGCTTATGACTTCAGAACTGTTTTATTCACCTATTCTTAATATGAACAGAGGTTCTCTTCATACAAGAAGTTTCAGGCGTATACACTTCTCGGTTTTTAGATACAGATGAACTAAAAATGGCTCAGTTACGGGCCCGAAAAGTTTCCGGGGCTTTCGAGAAACGAGGCCCTGGCCATTACTAAAAAACAGCTTAGGCACACAATCAGCGCGTTCTCTACGTCAGTATATTACACCAAAACTCTCAGAAGTTGCTCATTTATCTCTCGCTCAAAAAAAAAATCAATAAAATGTGCGAAACAGACAATTTTTAAATTTTTGAGCACTTAAACAGTATAGAGCGTATTCACTCACATGTCCAGCAGCCATGCAAGTTCATTGGAACAAAAGAAAGTGTTTACATAAGAAAAAAGTTCAACTCCCTCAGGATTGATTTGGTTCACAGACATGGCCGCCTTTTCTTTGTTTTCAAAATGTGGCTGCCATGACGTCATGTGTATACGCTCCATTTGTTAATTTGTTTTTTTCCTCTCACCCACGACAACGTGCCAACCCAAATTTCCCAAAGGAACGCATGCCCTTTAAAGGCTGTTTTTATCTTACCTACCATGGCAACGATGTATACAGTGAATAGTAAATCACTGGTTTCTGTTCTATTGTCTGCCACTTCACTGACGTGTCCTCTTCTCTTCTCTTACAAATTTTAATTTTCACAAATTTTAAACTATTCAAGAGGCTCAGAAAAATCCAAGTTTGTCGCCTTATTTTAATTTGCCATGTGCAAAATTTCCTTCAAACCCGGGAGAAAGCAGTCCTATCAGGGCTAAGTTCCTAATTAGGGTGATAAATAACAACAGCAACAAAAAAACGCCAAACGAAGACAGTGAGCTGAATAAAGGCAAGGTCCGTTGGATAATTGCCTCGTTTGCTTACCACATTATGACGTCATCTGTGATCACTTACTGAACAGACGCACGGCAACATGGGAACTATTTGTAACTATAAAAACGTTTGTTCATGTCACGGACATAAAGAAATTATATTAATCGAGCTTTATACCACGGACTTAAAGTACACTTTACGATGTGAAAAAATTGAGTGAAAGCAGGACCCCATTACGGGTAATGGGCTCCTGGTGAAAGATATGATTCTTTTACTATTGATCGTAAATTCCTAAAACTGGCCTGCCTAAATTCAGATGCGGAAAACATGTTTTAGAGGTTAATGCAGAAGTTCAATTAGCTTGAGGTTTTGAGTGGCGGCCAGCATACAAATCAATTTCAAAACATTTGTTTGCCTATTGTCGAAGCGAAACAAAGCATTCACTCGGCGATTGCGGAAAATTTTTTAACTCCCTCGGAGTACGTCATCGAAATCTTTGACAGTATGGTGGGACTAGTGATTTTGCTTTCAATGTTAGTTAAGTTTCTTGAATGTGGGAAAACAAAACCGGCGACTTATTTTGCCTTTCGGAAGAAGAGGAAATGAGAAGTATTTAAAGCCCGCAAAGATAAGATCATTGGATATATTTTTCGGACCATACCAGTGCGGACCAGATGGAATTGCGGAAAAACTGACAATATGCATTCAAAGTGAAGTATGATCATCGCAGTAAATTTTCCAATTTCAGCAACTGGAAAAAAGAAGCCTGAAAAAAATCAGGGCTTCAACGGGATTCGAACCCGTGACCTCCGCGATACCGGTGCGATGCTCTACCAACTGAGCTATGAAGCCACACATTGGGAGCGAGGTCAATTAATTGAGTTCATATCTTCCCGTGAGTGAAATGATGTGAAGTATATATGAAATAATTCATATTTGAACTGCGGTAGTAGATGAAGGTGAAGTATGATCATCGAATTATTTCATATATACTTGACATTCATTTCACATCATTTCACTCACGGGAAGATATGAACTCAATTAATTGACCTCGCTCCCAATGTGTGGCTTCATAGCTCAGTTGGTAGAGCATCGCACCGGTATCGCGGAGGTCACGGGTTCGAATCCCGTTGAAGCCCTGATTTTTTTTGCAGGCTTCTTCTTTCCAGTTGCTTAAATTGGAAAATTTACTGCGATGATCATACTTCACTTTCATCTACTACCGCAGTTCAAATATGAATTATTTCATATATACTTCACATCATTTCACTCACGGGAAGATATGAACTCAATTAATTGACCTCGCTCCCAATGTGTGGCTTCATAGCTCAGTTGGTAGAGCATCGCACCGGTATCGCGGAGGTCACGGGTTCGAATCCCGTTGAAGCCCTGATTTTTTTTTCAGGCTTCTTCTTTCCAGTTGCTTAAATTGGAAAATTTACTGCGATGATCATACTTCACTTTCATCTACTACCGCAGTTCAAATATGAATTATTTCATATATACTTCACAATATGCATTCATTTCAAGTGAATAGACGAGAGACCATATATTTGAATGGCGGAGAAAGATATAAAGACATGATTAATCATCGCAGCTATATACATAACTTGAAGTGCATATGACCGGAAAGTTTTTTCTCTTGTTTCTTTATGCACGTAGTTGGATATTTGTACAAAAAAACCGACTTGAACCTTTAAAAGTGCTGGAAAATTCTTAAAAGATCTTAAAAGCACTGTTTTTGCTTTGCAGTTGCGCAATTAAAGGCTGAAAAAAATTCCGTCGAATACTACTTTTTGATGAACTCATTTTTAGCCTTCTGACTTAAGTTTAATCACTTAAAATAAATATTTTTGGCCGTGTTTATCACTTTCAGTAAGTGGTTGAGCGATTACATATTACCCTTCAGGTACTAGAGTTGCTTGCATGTAACCTCAGTTATTAATTAAGCGAGTTTGAGTTGTGATCCGAAACATCCATGTTCGCTTCTCAATTTAATTTTACCGAATTAACTTAAAAACGGGAATGCTGGCATGTTATCACGCACTTGATAGAAGCAGACGAAAGCGCAAAACAATATACTGGTAACGGAGCCTTGTAAAGGACTGTTGTCGAAATTTTATTGAACTCAGGGCTTAATTTAGAGTACCGTAATAAAAGCTAAATAATGATAACAATTTTATCAGTATTATTTTTTACGATCAACACTTAAACTCATTTCTAGAAGCCAGTCCTTACCATGTAAATAACTAAGTAACTTCGTAGAAGACAATTATTGTAGACCGCCGGATCTCTTCAGTTCGGTTAAATATCCAGAGTTATCGAAAGTAAACAAAGTGATATTTACCTTTCAATAATTGATGCAATCTACTAGACCTCTCCTCTGGAAGGCCAACCAGGTTCCGAATTGCTTCAGCTGCCGAGATGAAAAGCAAAGTTGCAATGATAACCTTCATTTTCTTTGCCTGTCCAAGACGAGATGCGATTGTGGAGAGCGCCTCTCGATCAGATCGCCTGCCGGTTCGAAAACTGGGTTTAACGTGTGCTATTTATTCAGCCGAGTCTAATTTAATTCACGAATGTTATCAACGCATGATTTCTCATTATACGATTAATACTATGCCAAGCGATCAACTATTGAGAAGACAGAAAGTCATCAATTCTGTGGTCATTGTCTTGATGTAACCAGGTTCTCAAAACGTTTTTCAAAATTAACGTATGGCTAACCGAGAGGAGAATATACATTTCGATATTCCAGTTTGTTCCAATTCATTTGACATTGTCTCGTGCGTAAAATTATTCTATTTGGGTTGCAAACACACAGCAAAGCGGAAAAAACTTAGATTTGTCACGCTGTATGAGTTTCACTTTAATTCGAGTATTTGCGTAAATTTTCTCGGAAAATACTTCATAGTTTTCAATACATTTCAGTACAATTCGACTCCATTATACCGTTAAAACTATTAGCAACGATCAAAATTGATTTGAGAAAGAAATAACCTATCCCAGCAGTAACCTATTTAGGACACCTGTGATTAGCTTCAAATTAAAGGCATTGTTACAGATATTGAACTGCTTGTTTTAAATGCAAATTCACTACAAACAGGAAAAAAGTTGCTTTTGTGGTCAGACGCTGAAGAGAAAAGATTTCGTGACATCGCAGCAAGAGGGTCACCTTGCTGACTCATTGTTTAAGGCAAGATACATTTCATTTCGCTAGCGTGCAATTGATTTTAAAATTTGTGTTGTATTTGTGTTATTTATTTCACTACTTGACGATATGAACACAGCATTGTTAAAAATTGCACGTGAGTGCAGTGAAAAGATAGTGGAAAGACAAATATAGTAGACTAATTAGGTGCCCTTTAATTAAATACATTTATTTTAGGGTAAAAAGAAAAACTAGTATAGAGGAAAACGTAAACATACAGTAAATAAACAAATTATGTTAGACTTATTGCTACTGAGAAAAATAAAACTGGTAAAGTGCTCTTTTAAATAGTTTTGAAGCTGGCTTATAACGTTAAGATAAAGGAATGTCATTCTAATAACAATAACATTCAATAATAGTTGGCTAAAATTTTCCTACATTTATTCTGAAAGATTTTGGACTCAGGTGTTGTAAAGACGCACTTCGAGTAGCGTAATTTTATTGCTCAGATACTAGAGATAGGATGAGATTCGAAGACCTTTTATCAATTGATTAAGCAATTTAATCTAAAGCCCTTGGTATGTCAATGCCTCAGTAAAGTTTGATTGAGTTATGTAATTGTTTTTTTTTGTGCGTTGCCATGGTAATATAGGAGGAAAAGAGAACTGTACCCGTTCATGTTAAAACTGAACATGTAGTGATCAGCCTTGCTGCATTGTTATTCTATTTCTATTGTTGGTTGATCAGACCTTTTACAGATCCTATGTATACCAGCAGAATTTTCGTTTGCGGTCCCTTGCCACATTTGTATTCAGAGAATGCGGCCCATACAACTCCCTATATGTCAATTTTTGTAACTTTTGAGAGCATCATGAGGAAACAGCTACCTACCATGTTTGTGAAATCCTTGTCTCCGAAAAATTTCCGATGGTTATCAGGTAAGTAGTCTTTTCCAGGCGTTCAGTTAGTTGATGCGCAGCTCCTCGCACCAGGCCTCTCTGTCCTTTTTTTCGCGCGGCGTTTCGGCTGCGCAGCGCCGCAACTAACTGAGCGCCTGTAAGACGCTTTCTCCAAATTAACAAAATTTACGAGTTCTTGAGAGCCAACTGGGTCGATTAACTCTCTTACTGGTCATTCTCTCTTAAAAAGATTTATCACTGAGTATCACAAGTAATATTATTATCTTTTGCAGTTGTTGTACATCCAACCGCTTTAAGGTGGCCCAACAAGTCTTCAACTATAAACACTGTTGGAGGGTGAATAGAGGATATTTTTATTATTTATTTATTTATTTATTCATAAATCATTTTCCTTCTCAAGTTTGTTCCTGGTTAAAGACTTCAAAGTTCTTTCATATAAAACAAACAAAACAAAGATGTTTTCTTTTTTTTTATTCTATTTGGAATTATAATCAAGTAAATTGATACTTCATTAGTGAAAATATAAAGTGAAAGTGTGCTAATAATAATCAACCAATAGACACGATGACAGCTACTCCTAAAAGGTTTCTATGGTTATGGTGTCTGTGGTCTTGGTACCGCAGTTAAAACCTGGAAAATACAAACACAAGAACGAAGTGCCATTATGTTTTTAATCAAATGTTTTATTTCAAAGCTAAACTTCAGTTACCAGTAACGCTTTCTTCTTACGGAATATCTGTCTTGTTGCGAACGTTGCGTAACCATTTGAAATTAAGTGAACTTGTCGCGCGTAGCATATTAGGCCATGATCGATTTCTACCACCCGAAATTGAAAATAAACATAGTGGCAGCATCGAACTTAAAATTAAACTGTAAAAATCATCTTCAACAATCCTCTCAAATATATTGAATGAACCGCCTTATCATAGCCGTAGCGATGAAATGTTAAAAACAAAGAAAAAAACAAAAAACAACTGAATCAGCTTAAACCGACACGACAGTAAACTGACAGAAAACTTGCACGAAGGAGAAGTCACCAGGGGAACCTGACTTACTGTATTTGTTGTTGTCATGGCTTGAAGCGTTTCTCAACAGCTAGACCGACTGTCATGGCTCCCCTCACGTTAGCAAGCACATACTCGCCCACAATTTTGTGTGCCACGTCCTCGTGGCCATGTTCCAGGAAATATTTAACGTGGCTGATCACCACTGAGGAAAATAAAATAAAACGGTAGCACTATTGTTAGAAGGGATTACTAGGGACAGAATAGGGAAGGAACAAACTTGTGACTCTTGTGACTATTACGCTAAGGAACCTCCAATGACATAGAAATTTTAGAAGAAGAAATTTGAATCATGCCAGTGTTGTATCCGTGATGAAATATATTAGTTGTTATTTAACGTAAATAAGGATAAAAAGTCTACTTTTACTGCTATTACTTCATGTCCTAAAAATCTTACTGTTGATTGGATTCGTTGCAATACTGAGTATCATGTACTAAATTCAAAACTTGGTTAAAATCTCACTTAAGGTGATTTTTTACCGATTTAAACGTTACGAGTCACTGAAGACTGCGTGTTGTATAATTTCACTCCTGATATACATCAGAAGCATATCACCTAGAACTATGTGATATGCTTCTGTATACATTTAATGAGTACATACCGTGTTCGTGTCCCTTGGAAATCGCATGTAACCATGCAAACTTACGGGAAACCTCGATACTCTGCAAAAAATGTTATTTAATTGGCTGTGAATCACTGAAGCTATTGGAAAAACAATTTGTTTATTTACTGGCTGGCTAAAGCGGGCTGATTAAAATTAACGTAAATATAAAATATAAAACTATTGAACTTTACCTTTAGATTGAAACCGTTATGAGAAAAGCGCTTTGCACGAAAATCTTTTTCAGTTGTCAAAAATATATCAATAGATTAAGACGAAGATAAGTACTTACATGTAAGACTGTTTCCACAGCAAACCGAATAATCTTCACTGAAAAATTAACAGCAACAACTCAAATTAATTCTTGATACCTCATTTCTCACAATTCATGATTGCAATTCAAGAACTTCGATTTACCAACGGTGAACTGCCGTTACCCATAATATCTTTCGACATTGTGTCGCATGCTTTTACTCTTTTGTTCTAAAATCAACTTTTCTCAAACAGCTGCAGTGTATTTTCAATAACGCCATTAAGCAAAAACGCTTCCACCACATGGAGAACGGTGCGCACCCGGTCCTTCACTGACGAGAATTGTCTAAACACTTTTGTCGACAATTTAGTGTGTTGTGCGTATTCTAGAAGTCTCGTATTTCCTTCACTTTCGAGGAAAAAGTAAACGTTAACGTTTTCTTGCATACAATGTACGTGCATGCACATGTACAGCGGCTCCCGTAATAGGAGCAGAACTCAAAACCGTACTGTCCAAAGGATAAATGTGTTTTTCTTCGTAGGCAACAAAAATAAAGGAAACGCTTAAGTTGTTTTGACCTCCTCTAGTACTTTACTCGACCATTCATTCTGACGGTATGATTCAATGAAGAACAAAAGATCTGGCGACCTTTTGTGAGAGAATAGTCGCCGAACGCTGGCGGCCCTGTTTTGGGGCCAAATTTGCCGCTTGGAGGCACAAAATGTGTCATATTTGACTTTTGTATAGCCTGCGAAAACAGCCGTCTTCCTTCGATCGCTCTCTGCCCGAGTGGCCACTCGGGCCGGGAGTTAAGAAGGACGATTGTTTTCGCAGGCTAACTTTTGCAACAATCTGTAATGGTTTGTTCCTTTCGTAAATATGTTACGCCGTCTCTACAGGTGACGTCAGGACAGTACTGTTGTTCCCGCCTACTAAATCCTAATTGGTCAATTCAAATTTCAAACGCACCGGCAGGCTACATTGGATCCACAAGGACAAAATATGCTGCCTTTTCTCTCTCGCAGAAACAGAGTCGCTTTAGGAGTTCTGGGAAGGCAGTAAAGTGAGCACTATCTAAGTTATTTTATCGTTAATCTTGGCTTGAGATACATACCTTCATCGCAGTGAGGCTGGTATCCCTTAAACATCAGATCAAGTACTCTATCTTTGATGTTGACTTGTGGTGGTTCGATGCGTTTGACTAAACCTGGTATAGTAAACCAACATACATGAAGGGGTGTTAAACGTTAAACCAGAAAGTATGGAATTGGTAATTAATCACTTTAATTGCAGCTTTTCTAGCGGGGCTAGTTTCCTCAGATGTGATCAGTTAATTCTTTTAAATAGCATAAATACTTCAGAACTCGAATTTTCCGTGAGTTGTTCGGGTTAACCCTAACCCTAAAGAGTTTTAAAATTAATTTACCTCGTTTGCAAACTTTGCTGTTGTCCATGTAAAGATCCAGATTTATTCTGCTCGCAAAATCAATGTCACCATGTGGTCCATGCTCCTTTATTAGCTCGCCAAACTTATTAAACAGACCTGAACAGAAGTTAGAGAGAGACTGTATCATTGCTGTATGCGAAGCGCAGGTGTAATTTTCAGTCTTCTTACTTTTTGTTCGGTAATGTAGTGCCAATATGTAATGTTAATTTTAAATAACACCATCATGCTCTTCAGGGAGGCGCGGTGGCCTCATGGTTAGTGCGCTCGTCTCCGCGGGATCGAGCGGTCCGGGTTCGAGCCCTGGCAGGGAACATTATGTTTTGCTATACCTCTCGACTCAGGTACATTTTCCGATTGGAGGAGAACGTGCCACGTGTCGTGGGTCAAAACTCACTAACTCCCTAGGGAAACAACAAATTTCGACTCGCACGTGATCAGGACGTGCTCCTTGAAACCGCAGCAAATTTGTGAGCCAGCCCTCGTCAATTGCAAGCAAACGATTTCTTATAATACATAGACAAGTAAAAACAAACGATATAATCTCCCGACGTTTCGGCGACCTCATGACGCCATTATCAAGGGTACAAATGAGAATTAAATTAACAAATGCGAGTTCAAGAGTTATAACTAATTTACATAGCGGAGGTGGCTACACAAATACTTTAGCACGGATAGAATTCGTTTGCACGTTCAAACTCGGTGTTAATTGTTTGAAGCATTTGTTATTTTAATTCTCATTTGTACCCTTGATAATGGCGTCATGAGGTCGCCGAAACGTCGGGAGATTATATCGTTTGTTTTTACTTGTCTATGTATTACTAAATCATTGTTAAAACGATTTCTTGGCAGTTTTTTTCTATTTTTGAGTTGGGAGGTATAACAAGACACTTAATGACTGGCCATGGCCACAAAGGAAACAGCGAGTTTTGTTTCCCCGAGACCCTCAATGCTCCCTCAACATTGAGGGTCTCGGGGAAACAAAACTCACTGTTTCCTTTGGGGACAGTCATTAAGTGCTTAGTGTACTTGGGCAAGACACGTTACTTTCACAGGACCTCTCTCCACCCAGGTGTACTTTGTATAAATGGGTACCCGCGAACTTAATGCTGGGGGTAACCCTACGATGGACTAGCATGCCATCCAGAAGGGAGCAGAAATCTCCTAGTCGCTTAATACTACAGAAACCGGAGATAAGTGCCGGCCTGAGCTGATGGGCCACTTGGCTCGTATGCAGACTTTACCTTTACCTTTCAGGACTTAGTCTGTTTTTGGGCTCAGCTTAGACGAAATGATTGAATAGCAGTGGGGAAGTACTTGGGGTTGAATGGCTTCTAGCTTAGAGGAAATCGCCTTATCGTAAACTGGACTGAGGTTATAAAAATTGATCTTAAAATGGATAAACTCATATGTGATCTTCCTCAGTCCCTAGGGAGTTAAGAATCACGAGCTTTAGTACAAACCATCCAGTTTTTCATCGCAGGCAGCTTCAGCGACCAGGCCGCCAATCACCATGATCGCCTTTATCCCAGGATGGTCTTGGAGTCCATACAATGCCGTCATGTAGGAAAATGCCTCGAAAGCGTCTAACGAGAACAAGTGACAAACATTTTCGGGGATGAGGCATTTTAGTGCTTGACTATGGCGGTGGCCAAACAGAAAGGTCTTACTACTTTGGCCACCGTTCACAGATAAATTTTATTTCCTTACGGCTTTATATTTCTTAACTTTTTTTCACTATTTTCATTACTTTACCTCTAAAATGTACCTAAATGCCCTGTATAGTGTAAATAATGAATTGACTTGATACATGTACCCTCATACAAACATATCTCGCAACATATTGATATAAATAAGCATTGCGCGAAGCACGCCGTGAAACAGCGAAGAAGCCGTTGCGCCAACGCCAGGGAAATTTTTACAAAGTATAAGCTTGAGGGCCAACATCTATGCAAGCAGTGCTTTGTGAGAGAAGATAACCAAATATTACCAACATACTAGTTCATATGAATGGTTGAGTCTCTTACCAAATTCAGGGGACATTTTGGCGGCTTCCAAAACGTATGCCAAGTTCTGTTGGAAGTTTAAGGTGTCTTGCCCTTCTAGCAATTCATACAAAACTGGAAGAAATACAAATTGGCTAAAGTGGCGAAAACGCGTTCTCATGAACTTGATATTTTATGATTACACGCTATTACTAAGATGACCTACTGATGAGGAGTTGGCAAACTTGCCACAAGACCCTGCGGGCGAAGACAAGCGAGTTAGTAGAGAATTTTATACCCTAAATGACTGGCTCCTTTTTACCTAAGATAACCTATTTGGCGACCCTGAATATAAGCATAACTGTCTGATAACGAAAATGTATTCAGGTTACAGGTTTTAAGGTTAGCCCTTTACTTGTTGATTTACTTTTGTTCGCACAGAACACTTCCTTTTATTTTTAGATACCCAGGGCCTATGTTTGCAAGTATAAGTGGAGTTGCTTTTGTACAATATGAGGGTCTGGACGAAGGTGCTGGAATCTCAATTATGAGTTAATTTTTCGGTGATTTCTCGGCTATCAGCTAACATTTCAGTCCAGCTACGGCAATAATTTCAGTCTAATGCAGCTAACAGTTGAGTAAAACAACATCCAAACCCTTATATATCCTTCATAACGGTCTAAAGTCATCTGTTGTCATTTCATTTCGAACTGTTCTAAGTCCCCAAAAGGTCGCCCTAAGCTCCAAAATGCCTTAAGAATTGTATAATCTTTGGTCAGGTAGACGTCACTTTGAGTCGTTTACTCCGTTGATCACCTGAAATCCGGAATACGCAGAATTAACAATCGACAGATAACGATTCTACCAGCTTTCTCGAAGGTTTTCGAAAAAATTGTTCATTTCCGAATAAGCCCGTATTTTGAAGAAATTTATCACAAATATGTGTTTGTTTATAGGAAATATCACGGCTGCGATTCAGCGCTTCTTAGTTTAACCGAACAATGGAGAAAAGAAATTATTTATTTTTTCTGTTTTTTTTTTCGTGGCGAACTTGTAAACTAGCTTTTTAGCTAAGCGTACCGGCCAGGTTAAATATATTTGATTGATTGATTGATTAATTGATCCATTTTTGGCTTCTTGGTGGGTAATTACCTGATTTATGAACGTAGTCGGCAAATTTATGTTTGACGTCATCGCATTCTTTGTGCTCTTCAATGACATGGCGTCCCAACAATTGCAAAATTTCGTCGTCATCTTTGTATTCTTTCAATGCTGCTATGAACTCTGAACCAGTTTCTGAAAGTTTCAAAGCACAAACATGTCTGCCAAAGAGAAAATATGCTTATTTGACCACAGTGTGAAACATTTGTCAATAGGTTTCTGGCCATCATTGGCCTACTGTCAGGAAATTGTCGTAAATCGAACCCAGCTTACTTGCAATTCTTTCGTCTCTTTTCTCTTTCAGTTCTTCCAAAGCTGGTCCGATTTTCAGTAACTGAAATAGAAGGAAGAGGCAACTTTGTAAAGTTGATTCCAAATAAAACGTCACAAATTAAAGGCGAGGGAATTTATTGGAATTTTGGCAAAACGTGCGTGAAATTATTTCTTAATTTCACGAGTATACCATTTGATTACATATTAATATCGTGGGTGACAATTTGCACCTACAATCGTGGAGTTTTGAATTGCTTATTGTATCGAGAAGTTTCGGGCCCAAACTTGCCATGGTAATATTTGTAATTTCACATGTAATTTCACATTTCAAACCAAAGCCAATCGTAAGGGTTGCTGCGGGTTAATTTTTCCTGACACCCCTTCACTCCAACAATGAAACAAAGCAGTTTGTTAAAAGAGTTTTACTACAGAAGACTCTGTGACCTACCGATTTAACCAATGCTTTCAAGGTGTCGGGTTCCATTCCGGAACCACTCTCGACAAAACCCGAACTACCCTCGACAAAACCCGAACCGCTCTCGCTTGAACCCGAGCCACTCTCGCTTGAACCCGAGCCACTCTCGCTTGAACCCGAAGCGCTCTCGCTTGAACCCGAGCCACTCTCGCTTGAACCCGAACCACCCACACCTGAACCCGAGCCACTCTCGTCTGAAGCCGAGTCGTCATTCAGAGGATATTTTTCAAAAAGATCAGCAAGTGCATCTATTGTCTTTGAGTTGTATGGATTCGAGAGTTTCTTTGCATCAATGGGTCCATCTGCGAATAAAAAAGTATGAGACTAAACAAACGGTAGCGAACAATATTTCCATGACTTTATAATAAACTAGCTGGCAGATTTTCCCCACTTAGGGACAGTGTGTAATTATTAGCTTGATACTATAAGCTTATATTGATAAGGATATTCGCAGACCTCATGGTTTAACTTTAATTTTGCAATACATTAACACGGATCGATCCAGGATGTTTCAGGGGGGAGGGCTGATTCCTTGGGGTTGCAAGTAGAATCAACGGGGTATGTCTCAAAAACGTTTCAATTTGAGAACTGGAACCTAATTGAAAACTCCTACACCAGACTAAAATACTAACAATACTAAAAAGCCAAGTAGAAATACATTGAGGTACCTGTCTAGAGTGTTTGCTTTCATTCCTGCTATAACATTCACAATCGATTTCAAGTTTTTGCTTAGCTTCTCCAAAGAGGAAGTGGGGGAGGGTGGCTAACCATCCAATACACCAGCCCCCTCCCCTAAATCCGACCCTGATTTATCACCGTATTCCTCTCGTATCGCAATGCTCCTCGACGCAGACATGTAAATTCCAATTTGTTGCGATAAGAATTATATGATATCATATAAACAATAGCCTCCATTTGGCGCGAGAATATGCTCAGATATTTGTCCACGGACATTATCTGTTCCGAGAAGCGAACAGATAATGAGCTTCAAATATTTTCGCAACACGCGCAGTTTTAAAAATTGGGGAGTATCACGCGAACATTCCCCAGCCTGTTTAGCTGGGGCATATTCAGTCACTTGATGTGTTTACACCAATCACGTGCGAGTAAAAACATTTGATGGATTATAAAAACAAAATTAAAACACAATTTAATGTTTTGCTACAATTGCTACTAATCTCAATTGCAATGTGATTGGCTAATTTGCCGTTGTCGATAAGAGTCCAGACAACGCTGCACGCGTCAATGTGTCGCGCAATGCCTTTTTCAGCTCACGCTCTGAAGAAAAAAACCTCTTTCTTTGACGCTGATATAAACTTAACAAATCGAATGTGGTTTAACGTGGTCTGTACTCTTATCGACAACGATACGCGTCATCCCAGCGGTCAAAATTGGTTTGGACTCACGAGGCGCCGAGTGAGTCCACAACAAATTTTGACCACTGTGATGACGCTTATCATTGTCAATAAGAGTACAGACTAAGCTAAACCACATTCGATTTGTTAAGTTTATAATGCTATACGTAGGATACAATGCCACGAAAATAAGAAAAGAAGAAATGGTGGTAGCTTGCTTAATAAGTTCCGGGTGACAGCCTTTTCCACAAATGCCACGGACATTTAAAAACCTTTCACGTAAAAGTTCGACAAATATAAACAACTTTTGAAACTAAACTATTGAACCGAAATTCAACAATTCAACACGGCGCTAAGTCACTTTTATTGTATGCGCTAATTAACAAACTGACCGCCCTCTCTCGTTGACGAATCGCATAAATTATAAATTCATGTGTCTATCCATTTATTGACAATGAAAATTAGCCAATGAGCGCGCGAGAATTTCTGCGGTTGTCGTAAAATGAATTTCAGGACCTCACTGGTTGTCTTGCGCGAGTTAAAAACAATAGCATTCTAACACAGCTCTGAGGCTTTCTGCCAAACATCTATATTTTTGAATTAACAGTCAAAGGAATCGTACAGAATTTGCAGTATGGAGAAGAATTCACTTGTCAGGTAATGAATTTTCCTATATAATTATGAAAATTTTGAACATGACTGAAGGAAGGAATGAAGGAAAGGATAACCTTTATTTGGGTGTCAATTCTAAAATCTGTAAATGATAGCAGTAAAAAGTTAAACCACTGAAATGCTAAAATACAAATAAAACACAAGATGAAACTTGATCAAGATGACATGATAAAAAAAGATATCTATATGATAATATAAAGATATAGCTTTATATTGTAATCAACTAGAAATGCTTATAGATACTCAAGTGCCGTCATAATGCAAATCGATTTCAATAACCATTTTTCAACCTATTGTTCCGACCCGACACCACAAAGAACTATTTTAAAGTCTCCAATGCGGAAAAAATGTTTAATTCCCACGAAGTTGTTCGTCAACAACTTTGCTGTCGTTGTCCTGGTCATTCAATTTTAAATTCTTGAATGTGTGTGAGAAAACGAATTAACGATTGATCGCTCCCATGTCGTGCTCAAACTCAGCAAAGATAAGATTAATGGATATATGAAATAATCTTACAATGATGCGAGACCAATTCAGATTGCGGAAAAAATTATACATTGTATGATCGAGTAACGTTTTGGTCAACTCATTTATTTCAAGTCTCCAAGCTTGGCCGCTTCATTTTTCCTATAGGCATTTAATATTACTCAATCTCCACGAATACAGCTGTAACTTCAGTACCGGGACGGAGCGATAAAGCTGCCTGCACGATAAAAATATATCAGTCGCCTGGTAGAAAATGAATGCATCCAAAGTAAATAAGCCTTGAGTTTGAGCTGTACTGTTAAACACTTTGGTCCATACTTCAGTTTTATTAAATTAACTTCTAAATAGGAAAGCCAGTAATTGAACAACCGGACAAAAGCGTAGACGCTGTAAGTTATACTGAGTAATGCAAGGCAATATTAAGCCTGTAAGGCCGTTTGGGAAACCTAATTGAGCTCTGTACAAATACAGATACAGGTGCATAGTAATAAAGGAAAGAATTGTGATTGCAAGAATACCGGTATGTAGATAATCGTGAGAATAAAAACAAAATAATTTCATATATGCAAAAAATATCTAATTTCTGAGTCTTTCAAAAGGTATTTCTATAAATACTCGGTCTGCAAAACAATAACAGGAGTAATTATCTTCGTAAAAGACATTATCCTGTCCTACAGATCTTAAGATCAAGTTAAATAGCCAGATTTTTCATTAAGAACAGGATGATATCTGCATGTACCTTTCAGTAAATGATGTAATCTACTAGACCTCTCCTCTGGAAGGCCAACCAGGTTCCGAATTGCTCCGGCTGCCGAGATGAAAAGCAAAGTTGCGATGATAACCTTCATTTTCTTTTGCTGCCCCAAACGAGTTCAAACTGTATCGAGCGCGCTTCTTTGTCAGATCGCCGGTCTGCCTGTCCAAAAGCCCTTAGCAGACTTTTGCATGTGATTTGCCCGAGTTTGATTTAATTCCCAGAAGTTATCAGCATGTAATATCTCCACACTATGTCAATATAATGCTAAGCAGACATATGATGAGAACACAGGAAATCATCAGTCATCTGATCAATGTCTTGATGTACCGATGGATTCTCAAGACTGTTTTCAAAAGCAGCGTAAGGTGAAATAGAAGGAGAATTTACGTTTCGATTTATAGTTAAGTCAAGCGACTGCTGTTTACAAACATTGACTCATGCGTAAAAAATATTCTTTTCTTTTATTTGCAAAGCGGAAAAAACTTCACTTTGTCTAGCTGCATTAATGAGGGTTGACAAAAATAGTTCAATTTTAAAGTTTTAGCGCAAATGTTAGCGAAACATGATGTAATGATGTGAAATTGTAATTCATCTACACTTTGCTTTTGAAGTTATTTTCCCTAAGAAGACAAAAAAACTGGTCAGAGAGCTTTCCTTCTTTTTGGAGTGTTTTCACATGACGTCACGGCGGCAATCCAATCCGGTGGGAGTTGAATTCTTTTCATATGTAAACACTTTCTTTTGCCATAGATGCTATTTAAAACTAAGTCTTTAACACTGGCTCTTGATGAAAGGCATTGTCTCAACCTTGCGTGAAAATGAATGAGTTTTTCTTAAATGCAAAAGCACTGCAAAGCGGAAAAAATTGGCTGTGCGGTCACACACAGAATTGAAAGACCTTTGCAATACAGCAAGATTCAGCAAATTATAAGTGATGAGAGGCAAGCTGTAATAGAAGAAAATAAAGTTTCTTTCCTCTTCCCCTGCTTGAAACTGTGTACATACTACGACATTTTGTTTTTCAGTATTAAAGTGCACCAAACCCCCAAATTTTTTTTTCGCTAAAACGAATCTAGACTTTATTCGAAGCATTTGGGCGAAGAAATTTTTGAATTTGGTTGAATCCTCGATTTTCTATGCCCTTTCAAAGTCGCGCTTGAAGGTTTCACGACCGCGTTTTAGGGAGTCTGGGGCGGCGGTACCTGATGACGTCTACCCAGGAACCAAACACAATGGCGCCTCAGTCAACTCTCTGTATTTGCTCGAGAAAATGGAACACAAAACTAATCGTTCCGATGTATTTTGGGACTAAAACGTCCAAGTTTTGTCTCAGAATCATTTCTTTTTCGTCACTGGAGTCAGAGTTAAGTTTCGATTCGGAAGACTCCGAAATAAACTTCGATCGAGCACGTTCGACAACTGTGAACTCACTGCTTAGAGCTTTGAGAGCAATTTACAATATTTCAAGCGACGAAGGGGAAGACTTCTTTGCGGACGAGTTGCTTGTATATTAGGAATGGAAAGCTAGATACGAAGTGGAGGAGCAGGCAAACGAAAAGCAGGAAAGAAAACTCAAGGACTGCTTTGGATGGTAATTTCGTCAACTAAACATAAGATTCCCACGCGTGTTTATAGCCCGTTTACATTTGTCCTTAGCGAGAATGTATTTTATCAAGGTGTGATTGTTCTGTTAAATCCAGCTTGTGTTTTACTTTCAGTTGAATGCTTCATGTTTATAAGAGCGACGTACGTGTCGCAGTTTTCGAGACTTGATGACCTCCAAAACATTGGCTTCGATCGATTGAAAATCGTATTGTTTGGACCTGTATTTTTGAAGCTGCGGGAAGCAAGGCGGAAGGAAACATTTCATACAATTACCGATTTCACATTGTCACACGTTTTAAGTCGTAACTCCAAATAAACAATGTAAATTGTTCTCAAAGTTTGCAGCGAAATTCGTCGGATAAGCGAAAAGGATGTGTTCCCTAAGCGGTCCGCAAATGTTACGCGGTCATATTTTCGACGCTATATCACAGAATCTTTGTCGCACTGCTGATTTCCAAACCTTCGAAAAACTCTGTGAGTCTAACAATTTTGTTATCATGTAATTCTAAAGGATTAATCTTCGACTTTTATCTAAATCGAAAGAGAAATAAGTGTTGGTTAGCGGCGTACAGTTGCGATCTATTTACATATCAGTATAACGCTTCTTGATCATGATCGGATCACACAACTTTGTATGTTACAAATACTGCGGGATTGGAAGATATAGGTTGTAGGTAGTATTTCTACAAATTGCTGGTTAGCTTTAAGCAGAAAATTTATGAAAATAGCGTTCGAAAGTCTGCGGAACAAATTCCAGTGAGAGTTCTTCAATGGTTCTCACAGATTCAGTTCGCTTGTTTCGGTTCGACAAAATCAACCATCGTTTACGTCTTTGTTGCACCATTAGCCGATCATCGTCAGTTAATTGTACAGTATATCTTTCTTTAAATCTGGAATATTGCTGCAACAGCCGATAGCACCTCTGGAAGGCGTTTCTGCGCACTTTTCGAATGTGTATTGCACCATCCTGAAGGAAATGAGAGGACGTGAGATATCCAACCTTCCTGGGTAGACGTCACAAGAGCCGCTAGACCCATTCTCCTCAAACTCGGTCGTGAAACAAAATGGCGGTGTTTTGGAGCTATTTTCGAGATTTCGTCGGGGCACAGAAAATCGAGGATTTAACGGAATCCAAAAATTTTTCGCAGAACTATTTCAAATAACAAGGAGATTCGTTTTAACGAAAAAAAATTTTTGGGGTTAGGTGCACTTTAAGTTTATCCAGTTATCAGGTTTGTGACCAAGTTATGATTTTTACTGAATTACGTTACCACAGCGACATCAAAGCACTTTAATTTCTTACGTTGCTTCGATTGACAACAGCACAACGAAGAAAAACGTGGAATGCTTTCAAAATAGAAGCAAAAACGTAAATTATGAACTGGTGCCTACCCAGAGGGAGAGGGATGTGTGTAACTGAAAAGGAAGATTGCAGAAGGTCACATGTCGCGCGAAAACCCGGCTAAGGCTACTGTTCCTATTACATACTTATACCTAGGTCAGGAGATGCCTGCTGTAGGACTCATTCAAAGTATAAATGAGACAAGCTGAGATGCTCGATCGCTAGCGGTTCTGGCTTAGAATTGGGAACATTTTATGACCAGTATTCCGACTAGTGGAATACCAGTCGGAATATAAGTTCTACTGTCTTGAATAATTGGCCATTAAATTTTCCCCAGTTCATTTCCAAGGAACAAATTTTGCATTTCAAATTTTCGACAACAGGGGACATGCACTTCAACTCAGTTTTGTGCAGTGTGTTTTTTTAAACTCTATCTTGTTGGTTAAGCTCGGTAAAGAAAACAAACTAAACATAAGGGGGACAACAACAAAAAGTCACGTTTGACACACGAATAATTCAGTGTTTATGCAAGAGGTATATCTGAGGGGAAATTACTTCCTTCTGAAGTGATGTAACAACCGAGTGTTCAAGCGTTTACGGCCATTACAAATCTCGTTTCATTTATTCCAATCAGTGATTTAGTTACATTTATTTCCGTTCCAGCTGCGGTGATAGGTAAATCCCTTTGAAGATTGCAAATGTACACGTCGATCAGTGTTGACTAAGCTTCTATTTAGGTAACTAAACGTGGTTGAAATCTTTATTCTGATCTTAAGTTTTTCACTTGATTTCATGGAGATATATTCGTGATGTACAATACACACGCACAGAGATTATTTTTCTAACTCCCCGCAAACTTAGAAATATCTAAACAGCTTGTCATTCCAAGGAAAAATAGAGCAAACCTCAGTTGTTTTAATTCATTTTATTTGGAATTCAAACAGGATATAATTTACAACCAAAAAATGTGCACTTTTTTTACAAACTTATTTGTCTCCGCAAATCACCATGGCTTTAGTGAATAAAACGGTGTGAAAGTGGATTGTGTATAATAATGAGAATGAAATCAATTTTGCACGATGGCAGCTGCTAGTCAAATGTTCTGGTTGTTATGGTGGTTCTGTTATTCGCGACCTGCAAGGATCGGTTCAAATATATCAATGGATTCATGTTCAATGATATCAGCATTCCTTTTAGCTGCAGCTTTTTCCCGCGGAGGATTAGGTCCAGAAGAATTGGGAGAACGGGAAGGTTCGGGTAGAGATGGATTCAATTGGTTCTCAACAGCGACACTGACTATGATAGCCCTCCTCAGATTAGTCAGGACATAGTCAGCCACAGCTATGTGTGCCTCTTCAGTCTTGTTGTCTGCCATAAGGTCCGAGACCTCTTCGATCATGTCTAACAAAACGAAAAAAAGTTAGTAAAACTTAGTACTCGTGATCATCTTGAACAATTTAAATGGACACTTACTTCGCATTTGCAAAACAATCGCATGCATTATGTACGCATTCGATCCCTTAAAGATGTTCTCGTTGGACGACGATTTGAACCTTTTGTTTCGATAATTTCAAAAGGTAAAACACAGTTTCCTCATCCTCCTTGAGTTGAGGAGAGACAGATTTCTCCTCTGCCTCCCTTTCATAGCGAACGCTGCATTTTGATTTGTGACCTGTATGTAATGAACATACCATTTAGACGCTCCATTTCCAGTTTCTTCGTATCCTTCACTTTTTTGGACAGCTTGATTCCCTGCAAAAATAAATTGCTGTTATCAATCCTCGAAGTCTGGATGTGGCTCAATTTCTGATAACAACAGCATAGTCATGTGTGATGCTACCCTCTTTCCTCTGGAGGCGAGCTAGTAGCTGAACAAACGCTGTATCAAAATAGTAGCAATATTCTGGCAACTTGTATGTTTAGGGGCTCAATCAAAAGACAGAGCTTGATAAGAGAGGAAAACAATGTCAAATGTGTCTTGTCAGGGCCTTTCATCATTTGTTAAGCTTTCTGAATATTTGCCCGGAAACAAAAGTTGCCGAAAATTTTTTTTGAAACTTTTCCTGAATATTCGAAAAATGCAATAAAAAAAGATAGGTTACCATTGTCGCTAAAGAGATATGATGGGCTGATGTTACTCCACTCATGCCTAATCACGCGCGTTATTTCATCAGTGCGGGCTACATTTTGCGGTAACTGGAAACAAAGGTTATTAAAGCAAAACTTGAAAAATTCTCGATTGGTAGAAAGTATCGGGCGCATGGAACAATGTAGTATATTTATGGCAAAATCGCACACAATTCTAAACGACAATAACTCAAAAACGTTCCTCGAAACGTTGTTTTCGAGGTCATAATTTGCATCCTCGCATATCGCTTCCTTCCGAACAATTTTTTTCCCATTTTGTGTAACTTAAAGGGGATAATTTGTACACCAAAATTATGCAAAAAAAAGATAGGTCACCATATTCTTTTAAGAGAAAACGAGCATTTATTTCGCTGTCTAGCTTAGCTTGAGGGAAATCTATCACGTTGTGTACGTGCACACTTTCACTTGCGCGCGCTAATGGATCGCGCACAGTACGGATGTGCAGTACAAAACTTAGGAATCACCTTAGCCAAAAATACAAAACAAAAAACCGATATTGAAGATCTTGGTGTTCTTGTCACCTGTAGCTGTTAGTAAGAGTTTTAAACTATTAATGTTATTTCAAGGGAGAAATGGTATATTTTGATCATCCTGGAATTTAACACTTCTTGTACAGCACTAAAAAATTATACATGTACTTTGAAAACTTATTGGCCTTACTCTAGGTTTTGAATGGGTCAATTTGCAGTGTGTGTGTTAGGAGTGATTAATATTTTTGTTATTAATATGTATTTTTTCAAGTTCCCACAACAGAAAGTACAAGAATTGAATACTTACATCTACCACTGTACCAGCAGCAAACCTGATGTATCTCACTATAAAGAAAGGACATTAAAACAGTTATTTTATGTACTCAGGCATAAGACTTAAAATGATCGATTCATTAAACAATTGGCAAGATAAGCCTGCATCAAAGTGTCAAAACACGGATTCTAAGGCAAGGAGATGAAGACCATTTGGATAAATCCCCATGCCAAAACACTGTTTCCAAGGTAACGAGATGAAGATCATTTGGATAAATCCCCATGTCAAAACACTGTTTCCAAGGTAACGAGATGTAGACCATTTGGATAAACTTGCATGTCATATCACAGTTTCGTAGACAATAATTTCTAGACAATTTGATAAACATAGATTTCAAAACACGGTAGCCAAGGCAACGTGAAGAGCCTAAAGCAAATGTATTTCCAAGAGGGGAATTATTAATTGGTGAAATTTTGGCGTTCAATTCTTTTTAAAATTGCGTAAAACATTTAGGGGGAATAGAACGTACCACAACTCTCTCTCCGCCCGGCGCCCGTACATCCGGGAATCAAACTGTTCATAAAATTGGTGATGAATTAAGATATTTATATTAAATGCATACCTTCCTTGCATTCTTTGAATACAATGTTCAGCAACCTTGCCTTGGCGCTTTGTTTTTGATGTTGTTCCAAAAGTTTCATCAAATCTAATAAAAGAAATGGAATGAAGAATTAGAAAGTAGTGGTGCGACAATAGGCCACTTTCTATTAAAATTCAGCTTAATAGTCAGGCCTAGAGGACACAAACAAGAGAAATGAAATTTCTTTTGTTTGTTTCGTTTGTTTTTGTTTTCTTTTACCTTCCATTGTTTGTGTCCTCCAAGCCTCACGGCCATGCTGAATTTTAATAATGATAATGATAATGATAATGGTAATAATAATAATAAATAACAGCTTGTTTAGCAAACGTGGATTGTGACTTACCTCCTGGACATATCTTGCTTTTCTGCTGATAAATGAATGGAGCTATTTTGTCCTTAAAATCAAAGTCACCCTCTTCATTTTCTTTGCCAATGATCTCGTTAATCTTGCCAAATAGACCTGATTAAAATATATACAAAGTAAACAACTGTAATGTAGCTTCACTTTCTATTTCAGACTTTTAAATGAAACCTTTCTTGAGACAAACGTGATGTGCTTTGTAAGATTCACAGTAACTATTTACTTCGTTCGTTAGTTTCGTTCTTCATGGAAAAATGCTAGCTCTTACTTAAACCTCGAGGTAGTTGGGGGTGGAATGAGGGTTGTCTTGATGGAGTGCAAGCATCTCAACAACGCCGATGAAAGGAGTGTTGATCGATTAAAGTATTGTAGCCTTACCGTGGTACAAATCTCACGAGTTTCTCGCGAGAAAGGAACTTAACGTAGGACGGGTCTCACGAGATGCGCCTCTTTTCTCAGGTTGTTTTTGATTCCAAAAAGAGAAGGTGATTAACATACCATCCATCTTCACCTCACAGGCTGCATCAGCGACCATCTGTCCAATCTCCATGATTGCCTGGACGACAGGTTGGTTATGAAGTTCGAAACGGTGAGCTACAAGAGCAAACACCAGAAAGATATCTGTCGAGGAGAACAGAACGAAAAGAGATGAAAAACTAATCCGACTGCTGAAGGGCTTGTGGATGTTATGGTCACTTACCAAACTGTTCTTGATCTGCCGCTGCTATAACGTGGCCCATAACTGCATGGAAGTCCAAGTGATCATTCTTTATCAAGTTAAACAAGCCTGAAAAAAAAAAAAATAAATAAATAAAAAATAAATATAAAACATAATGAAAAAATGGCCTTTTAATCGTATCTTATGTAAATATGTAAAGAATACCCTCCTCAAAGTGAGTTCTAAAATAACAACAACTGCGCGAATAAGCAAAACAACTGAATCGAGTCCATTAATTTCGAGGTGGAGGGGGGGGGGGGGGGGTTGAGGAATTTGTAAAAAAAAGAAAATCCGGCACTGCAAAAACTGTCCAGAGAATCGTGAAAGGGAAGCCATGGGTAAAACACCAAGCTAGTGCTTAATACTAAAAAACAGTCTTACACAAGCTATTGCCTACCGAAAAAAACTCGTGCACAACCTAAAGATGAGGAAAAATTTCAGGCCCCAGCAAAATACCCAAGGCTCCCCTTCAAAAAAAATATTGGTCCGTTCCTAACCTAGTTTGCCTACCCAGGGCTGCTTGGCTTGAGATTCTTGTTGTCAATTGTCTGATAAATGAATAATTGTGCAGACACTAGGTACACGAACGTGGTCTTTATATTATGAGGTGAAAAGTGCTTGCACTTGTTAATTACTGCTTGTTTGCACTGAGCAGCTTTTACTTTTCATACAATAAAAAAGCGTAAAGTTCTGGATTAAAAACACGTTGTTTTGCTTAGCAAGACTTGGCTGAAGCTGTTTTCTTCGATATACACGAGATAGTGTAGGTGGTCATTTTGGGCTACTTATTAACTGCGCATGTCATGATGTCCGATCACCACTGACACAAAACGCAAGGGGACGTTGGGGACCCAAAACGTTGTGGGGACGAGATTATTTTCCTCAATAAGACTGTGCAATTATTTCACTTTTCGCTGATGAGCGGGCGGTTAGAAGTAAGTAAATTGGCTAAAATCATCAAAATAATAAACCAAAAATTGTTTCGCCTTAACAGCAGTCATGATACCTACCTGTAGCGTGCGCACGACGGGCAAATCTAACTTTGATGGCAATACAGCGTTGGTGAAGCGCCATGAAGTGTCCTCCCAAAACTGTCTTAACATAACCATCGCTGGCAGCGTATTTCAGGGCATGTATAAACTGCAGTGAATATTCTAAAAATAACAACAAGAACAAGTTAAATATCATCTCTCATTTTCTTTCATATATGTCACTATTCACAAACTGTCACATCATAGGTTTTATAATCAATGCATGGGGTTTTAGAAATGTACACTCTTTCCTTTTTTAAAGAAAATGTTTTATAATATCGAGGCTGAAATTTGCGAAATTTTAAGAATGTTTTAAGAATAAACCCGAGGTTGAGATTTGGGAAAGAATATAATTGGTGTTGAAAATCTGTAAATACAATACAATTATGGTTTCAACTAAGCCGTGTAAAATTCTTTTCTTTTTTTTTATAAGCAGCAAAACTAGCCAAAAAGCGACAAAAACAGCGCTGGCCGTGTGTTCAGTTGATGCTTATAACATTTCTGCAAGAAGTTATGTACGTCATATCAGGTTTTGACGCCTGCAGGCTGGCTCCAAAATTACTTTAATACCATCCAGACACCAAATACATTCGAAAACTGAAATGTTATACGCTACAATCTAAGAATATTCACAAGAATATTTTCAGCTTATAATGGGCAGAAAAATAAGGACATTTTCCTTGGTCGGAGAAACAATATTCTTGTAAAAAAAGGGAGCGTATTCAAATTATAGCTTTTCTCTTTTTATTTATTTCGTTTGTGTGGGGTTGCATTATAATATTAATGGGAAATCACTGCTGGTAATAAAAAACACATATGTAAATGGTTCTTATTTACCTTCATTCTGTTTGTCCCTGGACTTTTTCAGTACTTTTATCGCCGGTAGAATGGCGCGTGACTGCAATAAAATAAATTTCGGTTATTAAGGTCAGTATTCTAGATGATTTTACCTGAAACGGAACGAGCGCGGTTGGAGCCCAAATAAAATTGAGAAGAGGTTGACACCCATACTACAACACCTCCACGATTGAAAACTGTACATTTAAGGTCCGGTAATACGGGCAGCATTTTTCTGCAACTCGTCTCGCAACGTTGTTGCATTGCAAGTTGAAACCCTCTGTTGCGCGTATTACCACATTTGTGAGCAACTTGTCCCGCAGCAAAATACAGTGTTGCGAGTTGAGGCAACATGTTAAGCAAAGTAGACTCGAGTTCTACTTTCTGCAACAAATTTTTGTTTTGCTTCTCGTATTACCACTGAAGCTACAACTTGTCTCGCAACAAATTTGAATTCAACGCTTCTAATTGGCTGTCACGAGGCGCGGAAGTAAGAAAAAAAACATGACGGACGGTGAAGACGAGCCTGAATTCGAAGTAGACCAGTAACTCTCGGAAAGTCATAAATTTGCCCTGTACAAAGACCTGGAGGGCTATCGTGTCTTTGGGACACCTCGTTTGTCCCTTCCAAACAAGCAGCAAAAAAGACAGAAGGCTTGGAAGAACTGTGGCAAAAATACAACTTTTCGCCTAGCTTCATACTGAGAGAACTTCGCTGGCATTGAAAATTAAGAATAAAATGACGGCCAGAAGTCGAATTGGAAGTTCGTCGAAACGCTAAATTATATGAAAGAAGGAGCCATCTTTATTTACACACGATTGACCAATTATGCGTGTAGAATTCTGCAGACTTGCAACACTGTACTTTGCTGCGAGACAAGTTGGTCACAAACGTGGTAATACGTGCAACAGAGGGTTTCAACTTGCAATGCAACAATGTTGCGAGACAAGTTGAAAAAAAATGCCCGTATTACCAGACCTGTAAAAGATGCTCTACTTAGTTTTTCTAATTTCGGCAGTGGATTCTCTCATCGTGATCACAGTCTTGTAATATTGCAAGATTATTCTGTATAATTAACGGACAACACAGAAAGTAGCGAGAGTTTGACAGCAGCTATTGGAATTGTAAGTAAATTGTCAATAAGAAATGAAACAGGTATCTCTGTGCCTTACCGCATTAACCATCTCCTCAGCAGCCCCTTTGTCGGGTTCGGGTCCAGGGTTAATACCTGATCCTACGAACTCCTCTTCATCGTGATCATTTAAATTGGCGCTAGCAAGGTCGTCAGCTTTGAATAAGCTGCCAAATCTCCTGACAGGGAGTGGCTCATCTGCGAAAAAACAGGTAATATTTGTTAGGCTTTGAGGCAAACAGTTAAAAGAGCTGCTACGTGGAAATGCCTACCCCGCACGCTCGCGACAGGGACCTGCAAGCCTCGCGAGGGAGCTCTATTGTTTCTCAGGAAAATATTCCACGCCTCGCGAGGGAAGTGTTTTTCTTTCAAAGGAAAGAAAACTGGAGGCATTTCGCGTAGAAAATAGAGGAAACCACTTAAAAATAACTTCTGCAACGCTGCTCTTCCGCTGTTTACGATGAAAACCTTTCTCAAAATGTTTCTTGCCCATTTCGGACTTCCAAGTTGAAAAAAATAAATTCACGAAATTGTTTGTGCATAACTGAAAACGCCAAGATTACTGATGAATTAATTTTACTAGCGTATAATATGAAATCTGGCACTTCTGAAGTATATTCCTTCAAGTTTTTCAACGTGACAAAGCGTAATGAGCGTAGAAGACGCGATTTCAGATTGTGGGACGTCAAAACATACCCACTCAAAAAAGCGGCAAAATGATTCATAATGTTCTGACGAACTATTCCGGCATGGATAAAAGAATTTTGCTTTATTATGCAAATCAAATTTTAAACTGTTTATCCGGTTATTGTAAAGTTTAAATAATTAAGTTAATCGATTGAACTTTGTTCCTCGACTCAGGCCATTCCTTTCACCTCGACAGCATGCAGCAAGATAATTCACACTGTGGAATTGTAATTTCACCTAAAAAAATCATCAAGTCTAGGTTTATTATTTTCCTTCATGTTCCGATTTCTGATAGGAAATCGGGAGAGCTACCTCATAATTTGGTTTAAATTGTTTAAAACTTGCTTTTGTAAATGGTTTTGGGTTATGATTCTCAGAAATTGGTTTGGGTTATAATTCTTAGAAATTGCTTGCGAGAAAGTGTTTAACTACATGGCTTGAGAAAAAATTCAACACTGGTTTCCGTGTGACTTTGTTTAGATTTCAAATGCGAGCCAGATCTTTCACCATCATTTTTTTTCTGGAATCGAAAATATCCAATGTTGGTCCGTTTAATTTTTCAAAGTTCCTCAAATTTGCTAACGAACGGGTAAGATCTCCAGCGGTGGATGAGACTGTGAACATCCTCGATACAACCAGCAGCTGGCAGAAATCAAATCTTTTGTCTCCATGAAGATATGAAAAAAGAATTTGTTCAATCGAATTTTTCCAGGAAATGTTTTGCAGCAAACACTTGGACTACAAATGGTTTCAAAATTTAAGTGTATGCCAGAGTCGTCAGCAATGTCGCAAGCAAAGGGCGTAGCCCACTTTGAAAATATCTAGATACGAAGCGAAATGTTTGTCGAAAGAAATCTTTGAAGCTGAAATAATTTTTACTCTTTGTGGAGAGAGGCATTCAAAAGGACGAATTTACACGCTTAGATGCTAAAATACCTTTGCAGCGAAGGTAGTCATGAACATTCCGCAAGCAAGAGTTAAAGATCAACTCAGTCGTACCGGAGAAATGTCATTGACAAATCGATTCAAACTACACAGAAAACAAATAAAACAAGACACAAACCATCCAGCAATTGATCTAGCTGCTGAAACTTCCCTTCTGGAAGGCCAAGCCACTCATTAATCGCCGTGGTGGCAGAGACGAACAGCAAAAGCACGACGACAATCTTCATTTCTTCCAGCGACGTCTAAGGCGAGAGGCAACCTTTCGAAGAGTCCCTGTCAGTTGGGTTCAAGAACATAGTAGCATGTGCGCAGCATTAACAGGCTTTTATGGGCCATTTGATTAATTACCTAACTCCCGACAATCGTTTGAATAGGCATTGTCACCGTTGTGTAAAAAGGACTTTTTCCTGATGCAAATCATTTTAGAGACAAAAAAATGTTTTCTACAGTAAATGGGCATTCCATCCAATACAACATACTAGCGCACATTTCCCGTGGGCCACAGAAAAATGTATTTGATTTACAGTCTTTTACTGTCAAACCTGTACATGAGATCTCAGATGTACGAGAGGAAACAAAACAAAACAAAACAAAGAAAACAGTCCTTTTCGCTTACTTTTAAATTTTTAGGGCAAAAGAATTAAAACGCTTTCTAGCGCCATTCAAACGATTTCCCTGGGGTATTACATCACTCCGTGAAAAGGAAAAAAGAAAGGTTTTTAAATTGTGTTTAATTAACCTCCGGTATGCACAGCTAAAATATGTTGAAATTGTTTTGAGTTCTTGAATGCCACGTTCAAAAGTGGTTGTAAAGTGGAATTTACATTTTTAGGGATGTGAATCAAGACCAAACAAGTTAAGCCAAATAAAGTTTTCCATTCTTTATGGACCTTTGAAGTGTAGGCGAGCTCTCGGCTTAGTCTCTGAAGCTTTCACGTCGTAAAACAGTTCAAAGCTAATTAACTTATCTGGAAGAAAATTAAACTAATGCTTGATGCTTTATTCCCAGTGGGAAATTATTTAGCCACGTGAATTTTCAATGGTTTTGCAAAAGAGTTTGATTCCCTTTCACGAAAGGACGTATTTGGGCTTGAAGGTAAACTCGACCAGGCAGCAATTGCGGTAGTTTGGAGTCAAAATCAAACAAAGACATTCCGGAACAAGGCATTACGAACTTTTGTTTTCATTGTTTTATTATCAAAAGATCATCTTTTAACTCACTTAACTTGAGCTGTAGGTAACTGGCAAGGTCGGGAAAAGTTTATTTAGACCTGAAAATTCTGGAAAGAAGCTTCAGGGTAGTGGTTTGAAGAAAAAAGTATTCCGCAACGTACAGTACAAACTTTTGTTAACAAAGGAGAATCAATAACAATGCATATAAAAAAAAAGTAATATAGCACCTTTTTGTTTCTTTAAAAACATATGCATGAACAACAATTTGAAAAAGGACTGAGCTGCTATTAAAATCGTATATGTGTCAATAAAAAACTGAAAAAAAAGTCGATTGGTGTCACGTATAAAGAAGCGGTCATGAAGATTATGAACAAGTTAAAATTTCGCATCACAAAAATCAATACCTTGTCTTGAAAACAAGTGTGAAGAGTGAAAATATAATGGCACAGAAATACAACATAACTTCTGTAAGTTCAATGTTCAGAATATACATTAGAGGGAAATGTAGTGGAAATCTGCTCGAATGATACAATACTGTTCAACTTTCCACTTTAGCTATGCCAATGTTTTTTTTTGTGTGTATAAAGGATCACGTTCTAAAATACTGAAATAAGGCTTTCGCTTTCGTTGGTTTTTCTTGGGTTCTTAAACTAGCTTAAACAAAACTCATCATATAGACCAGATACGTCATTTGGTGACCAGACTGAATAACCACCGACTTAATCCACCTGATTTTCAATTAGGTTGTTCACACTTACTTTTGTTGATGATTATAAATGTGGGGTTATTTTTTGTCTGTTTTTGCTTTATTTTGCTGTGTTATTTTCTCTTTTCTTCTGTTCTTGCGACAGAGAGAGGTAAATTCTACGAAGTCAGATAGGTACAAACTTGGATAGCATTAACTCGGATCACTCATTTAAATAAAAATGGCAAGTCTTAATTGTTTATGCCTTGATCTTGAGCAGCTCCGGTCCGTGTTTTATCCCTGCCTACGATTTCTTTTTTCGGCTTTAGTTTTCTACAGCAAAAGAAAAAGTTAACAATACTCGCCTGAGAAATGAAAAGCTCTGTTCTTTTAATCCTCCTTTGTTTAAATAACTGGTACGTGCTGATGGAATGTAAATTAAATTTCTCTCAACGATATTTCAATTGGTTTTGACCGAATGACTAGCGTTTGAAAAATAAGATATGATCTAACCCTCTGGAGTATTTTGTCATTGGAATTAAGACGTTTTTATGTCTATTCCCATCACGTCAGTACAGTCATCATTAACTAATCCTTGGACTAAATAACTTAAAAGTGCTGTTGGGGTTTAATTTCAATCTCAACACAAATCGCTCGTAACAATTAAAATGCTGAACCGCCTCTCTAAAAATGAATGCAAAACTTTTTTCATACGTACGTTCAATTTGTCAGTGGTAGAACAGATTAAATTTTTTAAAGAAAAAGAAGGCAGAGTGTAACCCTCCAATAACAATAATAAAAAATAAACAAACGGCACATGAAGTGAATAGAATATCCCGACTTTTCTCTTCTGTAATTTGAAAACTCATGATCCTTTGTTAGGATCAAAGTACGTAAAATTTAAGTTACCTAGTCTCCCTTGGACCTCTAGTTTTTGTTTAGTTTTCTTTACCCATGATAATCAATGTCAGTGATTACAAAGTCCACCGAATACAGATCAGGGCAAGCTCCTTGCTCATGGTAATTACCTGGAGTTACACTGTGCGTGGCATGACCTGTGGCCTGTTTTAATTACTGAAACTCATTTTGCTTAGAGAAAATTATACATGTACGATGTTTGTTTGCCCTAAACTTTTGCAACGCTTTACTCTGAAGGGAGCGAAAAATAATTCTTTTTTTAACTGAGAGACGCCATCAATTCAAAGTGCACATATATATATATTTTTTGGTTTTCCTGTTGTAAACTCACTCCGAGATGACCTTTGTTTGTTATGAAATGCGTGAGCCGCTACCTTGAAAAAGAATTTATCATTCAAATGGCCAAGCAAATAAAAAAGCTTTTTCGGCTTGTTTTTAGAATGGAGTGATGTAATACCCAAGGGGAGTGTATGTTTTCATTTTTTGAACTACATTCCATCACACACCAAATTTAAAAGCCATTATCAATGCGACAGTAAATGTTTGACTGATCTGTATGTTTTATACACATTTGAAGGATGGCATAAAATTGTTTTCAAACTAGAGATGACAACAGTAACGATTATAGTACAAAGAAAATAGCCTCCGTTTCCACGCAGTTCCAAAAGCGTCGATACGTATGTATTGTTTTTTGGGTACCTGGTCTTATGGCTTGAAAATTCTGAAGGTACGCAAGCGTAAAAAATATGTTTTGTGGCTTGTTTTGAAAAGAGTGATGTAATACTCTAGGGACGGAACGAACTTTTTCTATTTTCAAACTAAATGTCATTACACAGGTCTAAATTTGAGACTCAGTCTCAATCCATGGTTTTAAGTCGAAAAAACCTCAGAATTTGACGACGTTTAACATCAGACGATGGCATAGAAAATATTTTCGAAGCAAGCGAGTCTCCAAACTCATTTATTGGTTTCAAAAGGGTGCAAGATTGTGCAAGTTCATGTTAGATTTTTAGCCTTTTGTCCACCGAAATAAAACAAAGATTTGCTTTTGTTTTAATTTTGGCCACTTTTGTTCTGGTGGCACCGCATCAGAATTTTTTTCATTTAAATTCATTGAAAGCACTGTGCATTAGATGAAGCATCAAAACAATGCCATCGACAAGTTACAAGGACAGTCAAATCGAGATGGCACTCGCGATGTTGAACAACTATTCATTTCTTTTGCATTCCAGCTTATTAATTCAGTCGTAGGTAGGCAGCTCTTTTGTCCAGGCTAATTAACTTGGTTTCAGCTAACAATGGCCATTCAACCAAGTGTTGAGTATTATGTAATCAAATGCCAGCATAAAAAATGGGCGTTTGATTAATGCGTCCTTCAGTTCTAGGGACCGGGTGTTAAAGGACACTCCAGAGCTGCTTTCCAACTACGATTCACTCCAAACACCGCAATGAAGACTCTTCTGGTCGCTTTGTTCTTCTGCCAAGTCGTGGTGAAAAGTTATTCACTTTCGCGTTTTGAGGACGTGACGGCTGCGAAATTGACGGAGTTAAAACGGGAATGGAAAGAAGGTTAGTATTTATGAAAATTAAGCAATGGTCGAATTGTGTTCGAGCTGCTGAATTTTTGTCGAATAGTTTATAAGCCGAGGCCTTCTAGGATAAAACTTCGATGGAATTTATAAAGACGTTGGCGAGTTTTGCAAGTTTTGTTGGTTATTATCAATCAAGGAGAAGTATTAGATTATTAGATATCTGGCAGACCAGGTGCAGGTGAAAACAATTACAGTTAATATGTTTAAAATCTACAGAGTTTAACGAGGATATCGTTCACCCGGGCGTTAACCGTAATTTCAGCGTTATCCGTCACTTATTACAGTTCAGCTATCGTCGAGGACTTGTGTCCAAATTCAAACCAATTGCTATAAACATCCTTGAAGAAAAAAAACGCGCGCCAGTTGACCAAAATCTCGAATATAAGCCAGCCGGCCACAACGAAATAAACTGATTGTAACCGACAGGTACATAAATGAAACAAAATTTTGAGCAAGACACCTTTCTAATCTGTTAGTTTTCTTGAAGTTTTTCATATTTTTATTTATGGTAATAGGACTTTGGTCCCAGCTCCACCTCATTGTCGTTTCTCAGTCAAATTATCCGGGTCAAAAATTCATAATCTTGTTGAGCAACATATTAAGAAAAGAAAGAAATTACTTTATCAATTACCAGTCCTTAGAAAAAGAGGGCATGTGTGCATTTTCAACAGAGTACGCCATCAAGAGACAATGATGAATCACACGCGCGAATCAGTTGTCCCTAGCGGACACGCACGTTCCACGCGCAAGATCCTATGAAACCTTCCGCCACGCAACTTGCTAAGAGGAACATGTCCACATCCCCATTCGAACTTCGACTCGCTTTATTCGTTTGAAAATTGGTTCAATGAAGTGTTAAAAGAAAAGTCCAAATTTGAAATACAGGGATTCACTCTGAAAAACGATGGAAAAAGTGGTAGCTTTTCGAGCGAGTATTCGCGCGAAATCAGCGCAAGAAAACACGTCTTAGATTGACAAGGCCTTCCACTCAGACCTTTTTTATGCTCGACTGTAGTTCATTACTGATTCAGTAAAAACCCATGACTGAACTAAACAGTATATATTTCCAACTGGTCAGTGAAATTACTAAATATGCGCTAAAGTTAGAAGATCTGTAATTAAAGCAATTGCATGATAGCTGAAAAACATTCAGGCCTCGATGTGAACAGGATTTCCAACCATGATCATAACCTTTGTGACTTGTTACTGTTGCGTTGCTCTCTCGCCCCAAAGGGTATGGTTTTTAGCCTTTTTGGTCAGAAATAGGGTATCGATTTTGGCCATTTTGGTCTCAAACGGGGTAAGGACTTTGGGAAGCGGGCCACACACTCCCACCCCGGGGTGCTCTACACTAGCGTGAGCGGCTACATATTTTTGTTAACAAACTGTTGTTTGTTTTCTTTCATAGTCGAGGAGTCCAACTCAAAACTAACGGCAAAACTTGCAGAGCTCTTTGATGAAGGAGAAAAAGGATCTGGAGTGGAACCTGGTCCTGGACCGTTAGAGGAAGAGGAATTGAAAGCCCTCCATGAAATTGTTGACGCGGTAAGACTGACTCGCTAAATAGTTCCGAGATCGACGGGATAATAATGGGAAGCTTGAATACTTTTATAACCGTGGCTTATTGGTGATATTACAATTTGTGGTCGGTAGCTAACCAAAGTAAACACACACAGAAACGTTAAGTACAATAAATGAAAATAAGGAGATTAGCATTAAATAAATTATACGACTGTATTATCCTACGACTAACTGCACTAAAAATACCGATATTTGTTTGAAGTCATTAGCAAAATCTTTTCCATACTTGAAAAGAAATAGACAAACTTGCCCTGATTTCAATTTGCTACGCCTGTCATAAAAAAATATGTTATTCACTTTCAGCTTCGTAAGCACCTCATACCTACAGTCGTTAAGGCCTCAAAACAAAGAGATGAGGAGAGTAAAGGTACGTAAGTCATTCACTTCAAAATTGCCCATAGGACAAGGCCATACTTGAAGCAAATTTGTTGTAGCAGTAGCAAATGAACAAATTTCAGCTTATAGGGTATTGGACACTGTGGCCCGGCCGTAAGTAAGAATTTCGCCTTACCCTGTAGTTTGGATGGCTGTTCAAGTCAGGGTGGCCCTAGTTCAGTGGCTGGTGTCAATAGAGGCCGCGGGTAGTTTGTTTGTGAGCTAAAACTTGGTCTAAATGCCAACAATAAGAGAAGATCCTTAATTTTGTTCTTGAGCCAGTTTTGAATGTATAACTTTTTTTCCCCGGCATGATTCGTGAGCATTACTGAGGACAGGTTAGGCTTACATTGTGCTTTTATTTAGTGAGACAAGGAGATCATTAGCTCGTCTGGGTAACTTTACCATTCTATACATTTTCAGAATATGCTGGCAAATTGGTGGAATTGTTGAAAGGCGATGCCGACAGAAAGGAATTAAAGCAAGCACTTGGTAAAACTGTGATAGAAATGCACGGAAAGTGCGACAAGATCCAGGCAGGCTTCCTGAAATTGGCGAATGAATCAGGTGAGTAACCCTGTTTACCGGTTGCCAAACGTTCTTCTAGTATATAGCTTGTAAGAATTTGATCATTTATCCCTTAAGACACTTGTATCTTCTACTACATAATTTTGTTTTTTCTCCCTAACTGCCTGAATGTTTAGCGCTTTATTGTGACAGAACGAAATCAACTAAAATTTATTGTTGATAATACTTGCAAATTTTGTAAAAGAAGCGAGCATCTTCATTTTGCACTTGCAGATTTCGTATCAGGAGTTGTTGCTGTTGTTGTTGTTTTTTTTAATCTCCCACCGAGGAATTATTTGATAGTGCGTTTTTTTGGCGGATTTGCTTTAGAAGTGGTCAAACATCAACATCGTATATTGCATGAGCATGTTTGGTCGAGTAGCAGCTCTTTAATAATTTCCCTCAAATCGATCAATTGGTTGGGTGTTCCAAAGAAATAAAGTGACAACGATCTTCATGCTCGAGTTTTCATCCAATTAGAATTTCTTTACTATCGCGGCCATCTGAATCTAACCAAATGTGTCATATTGCGTTCTCGTTCCTCAGGCTTGTTGAGTCATTTGAAAGAGAAACTGGGATCAGATGAAGAAGAGAATGAATTGGAAAAAATAAAAGAATTGCTCCAAAGTGATGAAGAAAACGATTTCTTTGGTAAGTTCTTTGCATATAAGACAGATACTAGTGGGCTCAACACTTAATATTTAGTTATCCGTAGTTTCCTTGGGCCCTGTAGGTCGTTTTATAACCGATAAAATTATGTCTTCTCAATCGAAGACGTTTTTTTTTTTATCAAACACCTCAAGACAGTGTTTGATCACATGTCCAAACTCCTCGAAGTTCGTCAAAAAATACTCCGCTACGCGTCGTATTTTAAACTCTCTTCTACGTGTTCGGAAATGTGGCCAAACACGGTCTTGTTTCATCTATTACTTCTATTTGTGAGTTAAATGTGACAAAAGAAGGAAAAACGTCTTAGATTTGGGTTGTTAGAGACGTATATCACTGTAAACTTATAACTATACCTAACTGGCTCGTATCTATTTTTCTAAAACTGAAGCTGAGTTTTCAGAATATTTTACAACTTCAATTTGAAAAAAAGAGATGATTTTAATATTTTATTTTGACAGAGGCGTTGGAGAAAATGGGATCAAACGGCAAAAGTGCTAATCAAGCTTTAAAAGCCTTCATAATCATAAATAAACTGTTTTCGAAGGCCACTTGCGGAAATCCAGCTAACGGTATGAAATTATGTTATCATTGTAGCAGCCCCAAACTTATTATCTCAGACTTATTACCTCATATTCACCCTAAACTTTTGTTATCTTAACAGCATTGGTCGACCGAATTGATGAAAGAATAAGCGGAGAAGACCCAGCTGATCCCTTCCCTGATCTACCAGCCAGAATCATTTCATTGCTCGGCCTGGGTGATATCAAACCTCCAAAAGCATGCAAAAAGCGTAAGGGTAAGTCATGGTTTCATCGTCTCTTTAAAACTAACCTTTTCCACCATTCAACTCGCAAAAGTTAATGGAAGCAGGGATGGTGCAGTGGTGAAAGCGCTCGCCTCCCACCAATGTCGCCCGGGTTCGATTCTAGCCCTTTGCCATATGTGGGTTGAGTTTGTTGTTGGTTACCGCCGTGCTCCGAGGGTTTTTTCCCGGGGTACTCCGGTTTTCCTGCTGCCTAAAAAAATCAACATTTCCAAATTCCAATTTGACCAAGAGAGAGGGCCCGCATGAAAACCAGCGAAGGCTGATGTCTAAATGTTACAATTTAAAGCTCACATGGCAGATATCTCGAATGATAATGAAAAGAAATACTGAAAGTTATTTTGGTGATTGATTGGTATTGTGTTTAGGAAATAGTTACAGGGCGGCTGTTTTGGAGAGAATAACTCCTGCGAATGTACTTTGACGAATAACATATTTAAATGATAACATATAACATATCATATTTTAATAATAACATAATCATATGAGTTCCCCGAGCGGGCAAGATGAACCAGATGCTGTCTTGTGATTTGCTCCGGATTGCCCGCTGTATCCCGTAAGAACTGTATTACATGTAATAAATCCGGCTTTATTGACTAAGTGTCGGGTCAAGACGGATAAATATTGGCCATGATATGTTCTTGCGTGTTCATGTGCCTCCACTGCGACTCAGTCTATAAAAACAAGGTCGTGACTAGTATCCAGCCATCTTGACCTCACACTTGGTCAATAAGAAAGCTTATCAACCTAGCAAGTGGTTACATGGATTTATAGGAAGTCACGCAAATCTCTTTTGATTGAATCACAACGGATGTAACGAGCTGAATTAATTAACAAAATCGATCTTTTCTGCACGATTTCTAACGTTTGCCGTTATGTTTCTTGCCGGGCAGCTTTGGCGGAAAAAAATGACCAGACTCCAGATTCTCCTAAAGAGAAAATGCTCAGGCTCTTCCTTCAAGCGCCCAAGGATATCCTTTGCAAAGATGGTAGGTATCTGTAGTGAAATTCAGGCTGGAGAGGAAGAAGACATTCTACTTCTCTCATGTCTTGGGTATTTTCAGCATTTTTTTCAAAGTAAGACGTAACATGTCATGAAGTAACATAAATAACTAAAATAAATAAATAAATCGCTTTAGTTAAGTGTCAAAGCGTTTAGTGTTACTGTACTAATTATGGACACTGAAATAAGCAAACAAATACTATAAATTAAACAGAAAATTGTTAAAAACCCCAACTGGTGGGAGGTTGACCAGTTGGCTATTTCCAAAGCGTTGAGGAGTTGAATCTGGGACCACCAAACACAAATCTATCTAGTGGCAAAGGGCCACGCTACCTCCACATGCCAACATGTAATCAAGGTAACATCATCATCTTCTTCATCGAAGTAACATCTCATCATCACCGTCATCACCATCATCGGATCTCTGCACGATAATGTTTATAAACATTTTAAGTCTCACTCGATGGAATGCAAATCGATGTTATTCGTTACGAAGCACACACCTTATCTTTGAGGCCTTTCAAATTCTTTTTCCGACCGCTTCAGTTGATTTTTACAGCCGCGAAGTTGTTTCATCTACTGACATGAATAGGAACGAAGCATGAAGCTTCGACCACTTCGCATTCATAATAGCGGTTGTTTTGAAACTTTGAATTTACTTCATGTAAGTAGTCGCGAATTGTGTTACATTTTGTGATGTCTTACATGAACAAAACAAAAAAACGGAAACAAACTCTCGAGAGTGCCCAGCATGGACTGGAAATCATCTTAAATTAGTATAGATTTTTGCTCTTTTATTCTGACGTTTTCTCTTTTATTTTAGTTTCGATTTACTAGACAGTGTCTGAGCACAAAAACTTCGCAAAAATACTCCGCCTCGCGTTGTATTTTCCACTCTCCTCGCGGGGTTTGGAAATGTGGTCAAACACGGACTTTCGTGTTTGACATAGTTTTTCAATTATCCGTTTATTGGTGGGTTCTTTTGATGGTTGGCTGGTTGGATTGCTCGCTCATCCGTCCATTCACCCAGCCGTCTGTCCATCTCTCTGTCTGTCGGAACTTCCAGCAGTCCATATGTTTGCATGGTTTGTTTGTTTGTTCATTTATCCATTTATGACGTTATCTTTCCACATATTAAATTATTTCTGTTTTTTTTTTCATAGTACCTGTTGCCAAACGTTACCTGGATATCATTATGAAGGTTTTATTTGACTACAAATATTGTTTTTATTTTATTGCATGCAAATGACTTGATACAAACCCAGACCACCTGTGAAGACAAAAAGCATAGTTGTAGGCATAATTCTGATTTCATTAATTTTACAGGCAAACGAACTTGGCAAAAAGATCGGTTTCCTAAAGACTGTGGACACAGCGGAACAATTCGGTTTGTATTTACTTTCCATCTGTAACTTTGCACACTCACAAACTCTCTCTGGCCAGCAGCTTCAGTTCAGACAGCAGAATTTCCTTTAACTTTCCGACTGTTTGATGAATATATCAGATACATTTTTTTTTTCGCAAAGGATTTTCTTGGTAGCCAGCCCAGGCCTGGTTGATGTCAATTTCTTTCAAAGGCATCTTTGTAAAGTGAAAAAAAAAAAGGGTCCTAGCTAGATTTCTTTTTCTTGTAAACTCCTGAATTGACTATGGGAGAATAGCCAACGATTGACTATGGGCGAATAGTCATGGAATCCATGTAGACCAAGTCTCCTGTTATCCCCACTTGTATATGTTCTACCGCAATAAAGCACTTGCAATCACATTTGATTACTTTGCTGTAACGCATCAAACTACTTAAATACCTATCACATGGGGCTAGCGGGCTCTTTTTATGTCTCAGCCTCGATGTTGTAGAAGTCTAAGATGCTTGTCTTCTTTCGTTTTCGTTTTCTTTTTTTCTTTTTCGTTTTCGTCTTCTACGTTGTTGCGTACTGTTCTTAATTTGCGTGTATGTGCCCGTTTTACAGCCCGAATTAAGAAGATCAAAAACCTCATCGGGCAAGGTCGTTATGCAGAGGCGGCCATGCTAGTGGGCGAAACGGCCTTGGAGGATCTCAGAAAAGGACTACTGATTGGTCTGACCGTGAAGAAGACAAAGAGGTTGCCTAAGCTGAAACCGACACTGCCATTGCCGTTCAAACCCAAGGGACCCAAAGAGCTATTTGACTTGGACAACATGATGAGGTTTGTGGATCTTTGCGACCTTAAGTTTAAGAAATCAGAGATCAAGAGCATTTTAGCAGGAATTCAATGCTTTCTCCGCTTGAAAGAAGTCTAGCAAATGACATAAAAAAAAATCCGCACGATTACGTAACTTTAAATAGATCCGCCCACGATCAATGCCTTTTATTGGTGGTTACTTCTGAGCGAGAATTCAAAATTCAATTTGGGAACGAGAGCAGAATTTCAAGACAACGAAATATAAATAAATGAGAACTTGTAGCATATATATTTACACATAGTAGAGTGTCCAGCTTATCAGATGAAATATCCCGGCAACTATGCCTGTGCGTTGGAGCTTTTTACTAATCGCTGGATATGTTTAATCACTGAATGCGATTTCTCGAGATCTAAAAGTTTTAGTACCGGATACTTCTGTTTCATCTAACGTTTTGTGTCCCTGATTTATTTTCAGTGCGAGAAGACAGTGATGCCAATATCAAGCAAGCACTATGATTTTGCACTACATGCGGTTTGATGTGACAAGCCACGACAAGTCCATGATAATTTCATAATTTTCGGCGTTTTTGTACGTATACATGTATAAACTTATATCGGAACCTGATCGTTCGAAATGAGCGTAAAATAAAATACAAAGAAACATGATATTACCTGGTTTATTGATGCCTATGTTACGTTCAGTTCGATGCACCATGTGAGAACATAGAGAAAGTCCCTCTACCTTTTAAAGAGTAGATCTGTTCTTTTCGGTTCTCGCGTTTACTTATCTTATCTAGATCAGAATAGCCCAGAACAAGAGACTTAGATAGTCTCTTGCCCAGAAACAGTCTGTAATAGAGACGATTAATTCCTCAGCAAACAGCAATTGGTGTCGATCTTTTCAGAGTTCAGAACATCTGACGTTAAAAACTTCCTTAATGACTCTTTCAGTTTACTCCCCCGAAATGAGACGCTAGTGCATATATCACATATCAGTAAATATGCTTATACTCTAATCACCCTGAAACGATTATAAGATATTTTGTAACTAATTTTAATAAACACAAACACACATCAGGGGCGGGCATCTCGTTTATTGATGCCTGCAGTGAATAAACAATAAAGCAAAGTTGAAAGAGATGCTTTCGAGTGGGTCTTGCATAACTTACAAAATCCTAAATAGCCTAATAGCCCCTAGGGATTCATCATACCTGCAAGCACGCCAAAAGTACCTCTACGGTTAACACGAATCATACATTATAAACATACTCCAGTGTCATTAGCGAAACGTTACAAAATATATTTTTTCACGTGATCATCATCATCATCATCATCATCATCTTCATCAACTTTTTTAAATTGGGGGCATTTACTTAGTTAATTAATTGGGGGCTAATTCCACTAGAGTATGTTCATTATGTATGATTCGTGTTAACTGTAGAAGTACTTAAGACGTGCTTGCTGGTACGATGAATCCTTAGGGGCAAGAGCTAGCTAGGGGCTAGTAGGCTATTTGGGATTGTATAAGTAATGTAAGAGCCACCGTAGATCTATACCATATCTTTCAACCTTGCTTTACTGAATTTTTTGTTTATTTGCTGCTGTACTTTCCTTTTGATGATGAACTACATCAATAAACGAGATGCCCGCGCTTGATGCTGTGATTATGATTACTGCAGATTAATTACAAAATATTTTATAATTGTTCCAGGGTGATTAGATTATGAATGTAATCTCCGACGATTGAGGGACGAATTAGTCAGAAATTATTATTCTGACGGCAGAGCATCACGGGATACTTGGAGACTATATAAAGGTTTGGCGGGAGATTTAAGTCATTCTAAGTTGATCAGACGTGGTGTTCGCCCTCTTTATCTTTTTATGATAATTTTTCGATTACATCAACTTGTGTAAATAATTGTGGAATACCTTTTTCTTAGGGTCTCGTGCTGCTGCAGTAGATAAGGAATACCAGATATTTTTTGGGCCACATATGGCTGGTTTTCAGTGTCACGCAATTCAAAATAGATCAAAATAAAAATCAAGACCGGTCAATAGATAAAGTCCAGAATCTGGGAAATGAAAGAAGGTAAATATGCAAAGATTCTCGTCAAAATTCTGGTCACAGCAATTTTTCTTATGCGAGATATGCGAAGAAATTTTTTCTCCAAATCTATAGAGATTTGTATGGAGACGCCATGCTGGTGCCCATTCGTATGGGCACCAACATGGCGGCCGGAAACCAACAGAAACATCTGTCACTGAGTGACAGATGTCACAAAAAAAAAACCTGAGTGACAGATGTCACTGTCACAAAATTCTGGTCACAGCAATTTTTCTTATGCGAGATATGCGAAGAAATTTTTTCCCCAAATTTATAGAGATTTGTATGGAGACGCCATGCTGGTGCCCATCCGTATGGGCACCAACATGGCGGCCGGAAACCAACAGAAACATCTGTCACTGAGTTTTGCTACAAAAGCGTGAATTTATCCCTCGAGGAACTCTAAAACGTTAAAATAATACTTTCTCTAAGACATGAACTGTTCAGATAGCCAAGTTCCCCGAAATAAGTCACTTTTTTAACCATCATGACAGCTCTCTAGGCCGTCATGTAAATGCCGCGTCACGCAAAAGCTTAGAAATTCAAGCGTAGTGTATCACAAAACCAAGAACCCATTCGGAGCGAAAATTTGTATGAATATTAGTTTTTAGCTGCTCTTATACATCATTTAAGTAAAATCTAGGAAGATCAATAGTTTTGTAGCTCGAATTTTAGTGACGTCACGTGAAAACCAGCTATAAAAGGCGGTTTCCTGGTGGTTTTTCGTATCTTGCGTGGTACAGCTCCTAATTCTTTGAACCGATAGTTAATTTGTGAGGTAAACATTATGGTATGATACGTTGGTATCAGATGACTGACTGACGCATCCTCAATAAACTTTTACCATTAGAGGTAAAAGCAATAGAAAAGCCCTCATCGGGACTTTGATTACTGGCCGCCTAAAGAGGATGGCCGCTTAATAGAGGTTCGAATGTACATCATATAATGTATTCGAAGAATAATGACCTTGAAAATGATTTGAGTAAGATACGGGGATATTGAATGTAGAAATAGCATTAACTCTGAAAAAAACTCCAAGTTCCACTGAGATGGGATTTGAACCCACGACCCTCGGTGATCTAACCAGATACTCTAACCACTGAGCTACTTGAGACTCTATGGTGAGCAAGGGTGACTTTCTAGTCTGTTCAGACGTTTATTTTCTTTTTGCTTCCAGTTATGTTTCTCAGTAGCACGCATTCGGCTATAAACTGAATATAAACTAGAAAAACGAAAGCATATTTACTATATTTACACTTAGTGGAGCGTCCAGCTTTGTGCTTGGAATGCACACGTTGCCGTCAGTCAGTAGAAAAATACGTACCATGATTTGCTACAGTCCCAGATGAAATGTCCCAGCGTCATTCTGTGTCTGTACGTTTCTACGCATTCGGCTTCATGCACCTTCCACAGAGCCAACCCTTTGTGTTTGAGGTTTTTCAAATGCCCTGCGGTTAAAACTTTTGCTTGCGATTTTCACGAACTCAAGACAAAAAGCCATTTCCGAGTTACCTTTTGCCTCTGTATCAAAACGAGGCTCTGTGCGAAACCATTCATAAGTTTTCATATGAAAATGCGTTCCACCAACAGGTTTATTTTAATGGAAATCAAACTCATTTTCAAATGAATGGTTTTGCACTAGGACTCGCGTTTTGAAACAGAGGCACAAGGTAATTCGGAAATGGCCTATTGCCACCTCTCTCCTGGGGCCCGTTTCTCGAAGGTTCCGAAAAGTTTTCTCACCCGAAAAGCCGTAGTCTCCTCCGCAGCCGTTATTAGGGTCGTCACGCAACGCTTCTGCCCCGTTGCGTGACGACCCTAATAACGGCTGTAAAGGAGGAAACTGGAAAAGCCGTAGCAAAATCTCAAACCTTATCACAGCAGAGCTGTTTTATTCACATACTCTTAATATGAACAGAAGTTACTTTCATACAAGAACTTTCAGACGCATACACCTTTCTGTTTTTAGATACTGGTGAACTAAAAATGGCCTTGCAGGCCCGAAAAGTTTTCGAGCCTTTGGCCTGCGGGCGGAACCGTCACAAGTCGTGAGAAGACTGGGTACTTTATTTACCGTTAGTGGTCTGGATACCAAAAAAATAACAAAATGGCGGTGGGAGCGGAGTTTTCTCGCCAGAAGGATTCATCATAGAGAGTTTTTACCGACTTTCTTTAGAATGCCTTCATTTGGACAGATTGTCATTGGCCCACCTGGCTCTGGTAAAAGCACCTTTTGTGCCGGGATGTGCGAATTTTTAACGAACTTGGGACGAAAAGCTGCAGTTGTAAACCTCGATCCTGCCAACGATTCATTGAGCTACAACTGTGCATTGGACATCTCGACACTTGTCACGCTAAACGATGTGATGGAGAACCTCAAGCTAGGTCCGAACGGTGGGCTGATATACTGTATTGAATATCTGGAGAAAAATATTGACTGGCTGGAGAAAAAGCTCAAAGAATTGAAGGGCCATTACTTCTTGTTTGATTGTCCCGGTCAGGTGGAACTTTATACTCATCATACGTCCGTCAGAAATGTCGTCAGGCAGCTGGAAAAGTGGGACTTTAGAGTAAGTGAAACCCGGGGAGACTCAGGTCCAAACCCTTACCCTCCAGCCTGAAAAATTGGGACAGGACCTCCCTGTACAGTCCGCTATAGGGTGCAGGTCCTGTGGGTTTGATTGCAGTCAGAGACCAAATGCAGCTGAGTTCACCACAGATCAAAAAGCAAACTAGATGTACTTGATATGTAGTTTAGATGAACCTTGTTTTCAACTTAAACATATTGTACAGTGTAGCTGCTGCTGACAAGACATTTGCCATTTCGGATTTTCTGATATAAAAGAGACAAGCTGTCAACAACATGACTTGTACCTTTTTCTATAAGTTCTTGATCAGGTCTGACGTTTTGGACACTTGAGATATTTATCATGTCATTTTGACTGCTTTTGGATGAGTGATAAATGACGTCAACTGTTAAGACATTTGGTTGTCATTTGTGGTTTTAAAACATTATTCTGGGGAAGGAAGCTGTTTTAGATAGGTTCTGCAACCATGCTGCTCCTCTGTTGCTGTGAAGCAGGTATATTTTGCAGGTTACAGGTTGCAGGTTGAAATTTAATCATAACTGGAAAACCGCTGACACTAAAAATAATTAATAACCTATACTCGTCAGAGGTTCTTACATAAAGTAGTTGGCGTCTTTCACATAGTGAAAACACGATCTATCCATTGTAAGTACTTATCAATCGACACGCTGATTGCATGAGACCAGTGAAATCTCTTCAAAGCCATCTGGATGGCTGCTCCACAGATGTTTCCAACGATTCCAGATTTGGCTCGGGTCTTCCATCAACAACAGAAGATTGCTACCACAAATGAAGCAAATAAATAAAGAAATGAAATAATATAAGTCTTAAGATTTTAACCGACGGAATATACTAGCACAAGCTCAGTGTACTTTCATTTTGGTACTCACAGGGAAGAAACCAAATTCAGCAGATATTTCAGATGATATTTCAGATGTTTCTTCAAAAACGATAATTCATTGCAGGCTTAAAATAATAGGAATATACCCTCCTCCCATCGCTTCGGCCAGTTTGGCACTTAGGTAGAAGCCACCTTACGGAGTGATTGTAAACAGTGTCATGTAACAGTCACGGTAAGTCTACCACCTGTACGTTTCTTTTAAGTGCCAGTGGTTTTCCAGTTATAATTAAATTTCAACCTGCAACCTGCAACCTGCAAAATATGCCTGCCGCTTGCTGTGTGTCTTGACCATGGGTATCTACACACCCAAATATTGCTTTTGACGGATGTTATTGTGAATAACCACTTTGACCCTACTTGTGTACAGTACCTACATGTCAGCAGACCTATGAGAGAGCAGCCTCTCCTACCTGAAATAATAAGGATTGAAATCCCCCAATCTCAGCACCCATCAGGCTTAGTAATAGTAATCGGACCAAGTGGAGTGCACTTCAGGGAGTAATCAGGCAAGTAAGTTCAAAGTCATACGAGCAAGAAGCATGAGGCCCATTTGAAATCATGAGCATGATTACTCTCTGAATTGTATTGCATGAGGTCCAATTACTAATAAATCGTATCTATAACAAATTTCGAAATTAAAAGATTCTTTGGAGAACTTCGTTTGAACGAAAATGTCAGTAGCGCTCTCCATGAGTTTTAAAAACTGTGGGAAACATTAAGAAGGAAGCCATTAAAGCGTGTGTAATTGACCTGCAAATCACATAGGTATTCAATTACAAAAAGTTGTAATTGAATACCTGTAATTGGTCACCCACATGATTGCACGCCAATTACATGACAAACAGGCATGCAGAGAACCAATCACGAGCAAGAATTTTGTTATAGATACGATTTATGTGGTGTCAGTACAATCAGTATGCGACCATCCTCTACAATATTCTCTTTAATGACACTGTAAGGTACACAGTAAATGAGAATTATGTAATCAGTGAAGACCTTCTTTGTCATGAAATGAAGGTAATACTTTTTCTTCCAACAGCTTGCTGCAGTTCATCTTGTTGACTCACATCACTGTAGCGACCCTACGAAGTTCATCTCGGTTCTTCTCACGTCTTTGTCTACTATGATTCATGTTGAGCTGCCTCACGTCAATGTGTTATCCAAGATTGATCTGGTCGAGCAGTATGGAAAGCTAGGTATGGTACAATGGTACAGATTTTTCCACTCCTAGATACAACACTGTTACTTATGGGAAGCACTCTCTGCATTATGTAGGTCCCAAATTATGGGGCAAACTGTCTATGGCTGACAGATCAGCTAAGACACTGCAGGCTTTTACAAACTATATTCGCAAAAGGGATATAACTTGCTTAATAGACACCGGCTGTAAGGGCTGCATCCTATGCAGCACATAATGCCCTTCAAGTCATGTATTTTTTATTGTATTAATATTAGTATTAGTATAGTTATTTAGCAGTGTCTCCTAATTAGTATGGCGTATTATTTCCAGGCTATAAGGTTTTAGACACTTTAATAAAGTTCTCACTCACTCACTCACATGGGCAACAAAAATAGTCTACACCATTTCAGAAAATGGCACTTTATTTAACCCCCTATTTTATTTCATATTTATCTAGCAATAATTCTCTGATCTCTCCTGTCCTCCAATCCAATGTTGTGTACATGTAGGTTCTGTGGTCTGCATGGTCTTAGAAGTATAAAAAATCAACATTGTCAGGGTGTAGGGAGGAGATGTTTCCAGACACTCAAATGTACATTATGTAGAATTTTACAGTGAAGTGTCTCACACTTTTGTCGCTTAATGGTAGTCATGTACTTGGAATAACTGCAGCTGTATACATGTTTTTGTCTGTTACCTCTCTGAACAAGAACATTTTATTTCTACTACTGTAAACAACTAAAAGAATTTACAAGATTATAATTATAAATAAATAAATAAATAAACAGAACAGTACATACAGTAGTGCGACACCCAAAATAACTGAAAAGCTAAACTAGTTGGGTGACCGTAATTATAATAATTAAAAATGTGAGAGTCAGGAAAGAGGCACAACAAATACATTGGTACACGCAAATATCATAAACTTGGTACAAGATTAAATATACAAAACAAAACAAAATAAATAGATATAAACCATCAAAATATCCCATTCAGTAAAGATTAATAGAGACCAATGAAATGTGAAGTTAGTTCTTTTTTAAATTGATTAGAAGTACAACACTTGAATCTTTCATCGAGTTCATTCCATAATTTAGGTCCATTAAATCGAATATTAAATTTGCCATAATTTGTTCGAATTTTTGGAAGATAGAAAGTAGATCTAGATGCAAAGCAAGTATTTACATTATGTTTACAAGATGTTTCGACAAAAAACGAATCAAAGATCTTTGGTAGTTTGCCAGTATTAAACTGGTGCATGAAAAAGATAGTTTGAGGCTTAATATAATCTTGAAGTTTAATAAGGTTAAGCTTAGCAAACAAAGGACTTGTATGTGCATCCAAATTTGAGAAATGAATGACTGGCTTCTGGCAAACTACAATGTAATTTTTATGTATTGTGTAGGTGTCTTATTGGGGCGAGTTAGCGTTACAACCTTGCGACCGCCTTTTTAGACCGCCATGTTAGACCACCATGTTAGACGGTGGGGGATGGGGGAGGGGAAAAATGAGAACCCTCCCCTATCCTTCCTCTTGCCTATCATTCACCCCCTTGGTAAAACTTTCTTTCTCTCCCCAGTCTTCCACTGCATGAAAAATTCAAGATGGCGGCTGAACTTTTTACGATGTGAGCGCTCGCTCGAAAAAATCTCGCCTGCTCTGCAGGCTAATTATATATGCTTTTTTCAGTTTTTTTTTTAATTCTTTTTTTATTATTATCAGCATTCAACCTAGACTTTTACACAGATGTGTTAGATCTGAATTTTCTATTGGACCACATCAAAGACAATCCATTTACACAGAAATATAAAAAGCTGAATGAAGCTTTGGTTGGTTTAGTGGAGGATTATGGCTTGGTGTCATTTAAAACACTGGATATTCAGGTACACTATTAGTACACTGTAGGTGTGATTAAGAAACCTGTTGACATAGTGCAGCAATGAAATATGGCTTAAGAGAAGTGGCTTGCACTCGACATATTGCAATTTATTTTTTCCCAAGAGGGCACATTAATGAATCCTGCAATGTGGTTGTTTCTTTGTGCAGTCTGGATTTTCCTATCTCTGCCCACAGTTTCAGTAAATTGCCTACGATGTGTGTGTTGAAAAGGTCAACAATTACAAAAGTGATTTGAGAGAGAGGAAATACAATCATAAATAAGTTATTTACTGGCTTAGGGTTGGTCCATGTAGTGAAAGACTGTGACCCTCAGACTTGACAATGCTGCCCTCGGCCTACAGCCTAAGGCAGTATTTTTCAAGAGCTGGCAGTCACAGTTTTTCACTGTATGGTCCTGTCACCATGATCAATTTTGTTCAAAGCTAGGAAAACAGACCAATGTAATGTTTCAGGGAAAAAAAATGTGATATGGATTCTTATTACGAGAATATATCTTTTACAGAAGCAGTTTCTGAATACATGTACATTGACTTATGGAAAGTGAAAATAGCTTCATTGGATTCTCGCCTTAAGCAGAGACCTTACTTAGGGGGATAGGGGTGGGGGAACTCTCACCGACTCTCTGGTCTAAGAGAACAATTATGGGCTCCCTGTATAGATACCTGTCAATTGCAGATCTATGATGCACTGGTTTTAGTTGCTGGTTATGAATTAATTGCAAGCTCCTTTTTACAGTCTAAGGAAAGCATGATTGAGGTGATGAAATCAGTCGATCGAGCTAATGGATATCTCTTTGGTGATCTTGAAGACAACAAGGGAAACTTTAGCCAACTGATGTCCTCTGCTGTAGGAACGGATTTTGAATTCTTCAGGTTAGTTCATGAATACAGCATCAGAAACTCGCGCTGCTCTCTGACCAAGCATGTACATGTAGTGTAAAATGAAATATGAAATGTAAAGAACGAGCGAGTTAAGGAGAATGGGGCCCAGTGAACACTCTTCACATTTCCGCTTGGCCCCATTCCCTCTCGTGCTTTGTGCACGCACAGGAACTAACGTTAGTCGACCTTGTGGGTCAAGATGTTGTCGGGCAACTTTAAGCAACGGTCACAATTTTGCACTGTCTCGTTGCAGAACTGCAGCAATTCAAGAGAAGTACATGGAGGATGAGGACGAAAAGCGATAATCGACATCGAGACGAGAATGAATCTGCTGCTCTTGTTCAAAGGACTTAGTCTTGTCTACTTTATTTGCATTTTTTATAGATGTCTCCGAAGAAAAAAAAACTGCTTTAATGACAAAATCTAATAGGAGGGATGGTCAAGGAAAGAGCGACAAATAAACAAGTCTAAGACTTTCCCTATATCCAAAGATCTAAGCCTTGTCTATACTTTATTTATATTTATTTTGGCTTTGACTCCGAAACAAAAAAATTCTTTTTAATGACATAGAGAACTGTTCGCCGGCAAAGTCTACGTATACTAGGAGGGATGGTCAAGGAAAGAGCGACAAAGTAGTCTAAGACAGAGTTTATTTCCGACAGGCAACATACACAGAGGGCGATCACAGCTTGAGACCTGCATATTGCGTGACGGCCGTTTGTTCGTGTATTGATTTTAATCACCGCACTATCGCAGGTTTAGAAAGCGCCTTTCTCGTTTAAATAACGTGCATTTCAAGGGTTATCGATAGGCACCAAGCGCATGTTCATACAAGGATCTTTGGCGCGTGAATTCGGTTTTGTATGTAGTTATAACTGCGGACTCGGATCAGGCAGTCTGTTATGAATTGCGACTATTTTCAGAGACGTATTGTGTATATATCAAGCTAAAGGACGCTTTAATGTATTGAGACAAAGCTTCGTAAGAAGATAAATGGGTTTCGAGCAGAATTGTGGATGATTTCACTTGCTACAGTTTTACGCCTTCAGTGTTTTGGGTACCCAAAACACTAGGGATTTGTGACAGCGTTCGGGGTAGTTTGGGGGGAGGGACGGGGAATTTTGTTGAATGACGATATTTTGAATGTCCGGGAACTTTCAAAACCTTTGTCATAAAAGAAGGTATGTTATTAAATCACTATGCATGATAGAAGTTGAGTAATTATTATTGTTGAATAAAAATAACTGTGGTTGAAGTTAAACAAATATTGTTGTTGAATGAAAATGATTTTGGTAGAGGCTGAACAATTATTTTTGTTGAATGAAAATCATTTGGGTTGAAGTTGAACAAATATTGTTGTTGAATGAAATTATTTTTGGTTGAAGTTGAACAAATATTATGTTGTTGAATGAAGAGAATTTTGGTTGAAGTTGATTGAAAATGCGTATTGTTGAATATAAATACAAAATGTTGAATATAAATATATGTTGTTGAACACAAATATAAGTTGTTGAATATGAATGTGCAAGTTGTTGAATTTTGCAACATTTGACTAACCATACCCGGATCTCTTATATCTCTTGCGAATATTAAAAGCGGCAGCGGCCCAATTCTACCGGAAGTCGCTATTGAGAGCCGATCGACCACACTAAAATCGTTTGAATTATCCCATATATCGGGAGACATGCAAAGTCGGCGATCTCCTTCAGCCATTTGAGATCAGTAATTATCATTTTTCATTCGTCCGCTAATACCGGAAAAGTTGCCAGTCCCACAGTTATACAGTCTTTCAGTCGTTTACACAGCATATCGAAAAATGGTCGACAACTGTCGTCTATGCACGTAGAACTGAAGGCGGGTGTAAAAAATACTTGTAAACGAAAAACTGAAAAACTGAATTAGTAAAAAGATATATAAATGTTTTTATATCTATCGATAATACTACGTATAGTATGATCTCCCACTGGACATCAAAGCCTGAACTTGGGTGGTCAACAGGCGATCAATTGCGTTTGTTTTGTTTAACTTAATTCCTTGGTAACCGACACTTCTCTCAAGAACGTTTCAGTCGTGCAGATAGTTTTCACAATACTTTTAAAGCTGCTGTTCCTTTACGGCCAGAAGAGTCGTGATGTGTCGAAAATCACTTTTACAGACCAAAGGATGTTTGCTTTTCATCATGATTTTCGGCTGTGTGAGTTTGTGGATCGCCAACAAAGCTTTGGAACAAAATTTCTCGAGAGGTAAAGTTCATTGTACGTTGTACATACATATCTGTGAATTAAGGCGCGTTAAAAGCTTATCCGTGAAGCGAGCAGTGGCGTTACGTTTACCCCGCGAGAGAGATTCCTTTCTCTTTCTGCTCGGGGAGAGATCAGATAGAACCTCTGCTCGCAACCGCTCGATTTTTGCGAACCACGTTACAATGTCGTTACAATGTTTCTTGTGCTTAAGCACGAGAAACATTTACACGGAATCAAACGTGGTGAATTACTTGTACTTCGACTTTTCCGCAGTTTATTTCTTTGAGAAACTACAGAAATTTCGTAACGTTCCACGAAGTAACGAACGACAAAGAAAAAGACGAATTAAGCTTCATTCAAGACCACGCTGTCCAGCTCGCAAACTGCAGCTAGCTGGCAGCTGCAGATAAACTAACTGTTTTGGAATAATTAAAAACTATCAACCCTCACATTATGTTCCTTTGACGATATGAATAGCTTGTTAAGGTGGATTAACGTACAGCAACAGTGTCTGGGACTGTGAAACAGTAAAAGAACTTGACAGAGATGACAAGTTATTCATCGGACTAAAGTTTTGAATTTGATGAGTTCGTGCGAACCCATGTCACTGCAGTGGTGCAAAGTACAATTTTAGCGCTCAGTGACATCTTGCTATTGGATTCTTGCTCTGATCAAGTTGTCGGCTCCGAAATCTTGTACGTGAAAAAAACCCACCAACTCAACTTCGAATTAATAACTGACCTTGAAAGTAATTCAGAAAGGAAGCACCAAAAATAAATGTATTCAAACCGTGCAACGAAACAAAAGCATCGGGCATTTAAAGGAGAAGGTCACTCCAAAAAGCTTACTTTTTTTGTCTTCGCCTATAGCAAGTAAACATTCAGCTTTTCCACTTTTAAACTTCGGTGAGTTTTTAAACTTCCTCTGAAGTGCCCGCTATCCTGAAGAAATAAGGGACTTCGGAGGCCGCCATAATAAAACTGTAATGGCAGCCAGGCCGTGTTTTATGTGACATCATTCCGTCAGACTCGAAATTGGCGAGAAGGAGATAAACCTGCAACTGACTAGGCATCCTTCACAAGGTCAGCAAAATCTATTTTTTCCAAGCGATTATCCACTTTACTATCTTCAATGCTATCAGTTCGGACTTTGGAGCATGTTTTGCTCAAAATAATATGGCTTAAGAGCAGTCATATCCCAGAGTGGTGGTTAAAAGGCTCTTCGGAAGCCATTGGGAGAAATCTCTCGGACGGAATGACGACACGAAAACCTGGCTGCAGAGTACTATTCAAAATGGCGGCAACAATGTTCGAATTTTGGGCTTCTTTGGAGACGAATTTCATAAGGAAAATCTGAAGTTAAGAGGCTGAAACTTCGGTGAGTGGCTAAACTTAGTGCAAGCTTTTTATTAGCGTTGAAAAAAAATATACGTATTTTGGAGTGACCTTCTCCTTTAACCTTTTGAATTTTCAGCTGGCGAAACTTCCATCTCCCGAGCCAAAAATTGAGTTGAAACAGGGGCGTAGATAGGGGGGATCCTGGGTTGCCCGTGACCCCCCCCCCCTCTATGTAAGTCTTTATTAAGCAAAAAAACTACAACAGGTGACGAAATCGACATGACAATCTGGTGAATTTCCTCACTTTGACACAGTGTGACCCCCCCCCCCCCCACTCTTTGAAAAACCTGATTACGCCCCTGTGAAACGCTTTCCTCAGGTTCAGATTAGGCGATCAAATGCCCCTATGCTACCTCGTGGAGCACACGTGCCTTACACTTCTCGTCGGAGGCTGTAAACCTGGCTGGGACGTAGACATTTCTACCAAACTTTGGTGATCTTTTTCACGCTTTAAGTTCTTTTTTTAGTGTTTTGTCGACACTTGTTACAGTTTTTAAACCCTATGTCATTAATTATTGACTTCTACAAAATCAATTTTGGACATCTGACATTTGGAACATTTAAGAAAACAATGTTGAATGAAATCTAAGTTTGCGGATCGAAAATGCCAGACTGACATTTTTTGGGCAGAAAGTTATGTCATAATTGGCACACATTTTCCTCCAGGTTTAAGGCATTCAAAATATATATTTTACAATAACTGACTGATTTCTCGTGCGCTGATTGGCTCATTTTTATCATCATTAAGAGTACAAACGGATAAAATCTTAATTAATGCAAGCTTTCAAGTTCAACTTGCAGCTGTCAAACTGACAAATTTTTAACCAATGAGATTGTATGCACTTTGTCAAGTAGCCAATCAAAAAGCGAGAAAAACCATTGAGAACGTGCGCGTTATTTTGAATAAAATTCACTTATCTTTGTCTACGGCAAGTTTACGGCGTCTTTTCCCCTCATTTATTCCCGGCGTTTGACCATTTCGGGGTCTTGTTATTGTAAAAAACAAATTGACGTCAGTTTTTTATGCGTCTGTCATCTTGTTGATCATAAATTCCGTCATAACATTGTCAAAGTTTACTGCGGAACTGCCACTTTGACAATGTTATGACGCAATTTATCATCAATAAAAGGACAGGCACATAAAAAAAGTACTGTCGTCAAATTGTTAAGTTGATTAACTTTACCACTTCGCCTACTCTTTAATCCTGTCGGTTTAATTTACTAAAATCGAGAACTCTAGTGACATTTTCTATCGTTACTACTCCTTTGCATCTGGCAAACCTTAAGGTTAAGTCCGCATACGAGCCACGTGGCCCATCAGGCCGGAGCTTATCCCGGTTTCTACAGCATGAAGCAACTAGGAGTTTGTCTACTCCTCCCTGGATCGCAGGGTTACTACCAGCATTAAAATCGCCGGTACCCATTTATACACCTTGGTGGAGAGAGGCAATGTGAGAGTAAACTATCTTGTCCAAGAACACAACACAAACACCCCGGCCAGGGCTCGAACCCAGACCGCTTGATCCGGAGACGAGTGCACTTTCCACGAGGCCCCTATTGCACTGATGAGTGTAATCTAAAATAAAATACTGTGTAATAACATCAACATAAAAGAAAACATGTCATTACAATACTAGCTAACGAATAATCATGTCTTTTTTAGCACTCTTCAAAGTCATCCCAAGATCATTTAGCTCACGTATGGCCGAAAGACGACAGCTTTTAAGGGAGCAGTGCCTTACAAAACCACCAAATCCTTCCTTCATTGAAGAAGCTGACTTCTCTCGTTTTATCGTCATTGAAAAGTTAAAGTTTGTGTTCTGTTTCATACCTAAAGTTTCCTGCACAACTTGGAAGCGCGTCCTTTACAGCGCAGAGAACAAGGGTGGACAAGTAGTTTTTAATCCTCATAATAATAGACTGTTCTCTTGGCTTAAAGATTACAATGTTACTGAGAGGAAAAAGATCTTGAAGGGTTACTACAAAGCCATGTTTGTCCGGGAGCCTTTTGAGAGATTGGCATCGGCGTACCGTGACAAAGTGAATAGGTTGTGGTTCAAACGATTTGTTATTCCCGACAAAACCACCGAAGAATTAAGGAAGGAAGCCGCGGTCCCGTTTTCAACCTTTATAAAGAGCGTTCTTTCATCTAACGCAACAACTTTGCGGAAGCGTGGATATATTGAAGATCAACACTGGCGTTCTTACGAACAGATTTGTCCATGCGAGGTAGACTACGACTTCATTGGTCACTTTGAAAATCTTGCCGAGGAAGCGCCTCAGCTGTTAAAAATAATTGGTGTGGATGATTATGTAACTTTCCCCGAATATCGCCCATCGAAGACGAAATCGCACGTATTAGAGTATTACTCCGAGCTGACGAAAGACGAAATATTTCAACTTGGACGTCTGTTTGAACTCGATTTCAAATTATTTGGATACGACTTCCCAGGCCCTTTAGAAGAAATCTGTGAGAAGAAATCTCTTACAACAGAGCTTGTGCTGTAGCTAGTGCAGTTGCCGATGCCGGGTAGGCGAACATATCTATGATCCATCTATCTTGTTTTCGAGTTTGAGCTCGGGTCCTGCGTTCGCACAGTTTTGAGATATATATGTGCATGTGTGCATGTATTGATTTTACAGCCGATGGGCTAATTCTATAATCATGGGTATCTTCTCTTGGTCTCTTGTGGGTATATGTTATGCATAAGGATCCTAGCGGCCCGCAGTTTTTCGTTTATTCCGTATATTTCATGTATTTTCTCGTCTATTTTCCACAGGTTTTACTTCAGTCTCCCGTGTGGGGATCCGTACCCGCTGCTACATCGAAACCAATTATCATGTAATGCTTGCTTACACTCTACAGCTAAGGGAACGATTTCTAAGTATATAAGGGAAATTAATTCACTTTTTCATTATCAAAAGGTCGCTGGACTCTCATGCTCCTTGACTGCTGACGTCACCCATTCAGCTTTGTTTTTATCACGTTTACTATACAAGAGGAGAGTATTTTCTGTTTCTATGGCTCATACCATCCTTAAATGGGTTCACAGTGTTCTGCCTTTAGATAGTAACCCTTTAGACGCCGGGATTTGCAAGAAGCTTGTTGAGGCGGACAAACGATCAAGGCCTGAACCAATCAAGAAGAAGGAGCCAGTCTCCTTAGCATTAATTTGATCTATTGTTTCTACTTACGCTGACGAGCGTGCTTATCACAAAAGCCTAAGGTTTGCAACGATGTGTGTTTTATCTTTCGCTGGTCTCTTTCGTCCAAATGAGCTTCTCAACATCCGGGGTTGTCATATTACAGTTTTGTCAGATCATGTTATTATTGGGCTCCCCGACGCCATGACGTATACAGAGAAGGCCAGGATGTATTTAAACATAAGGCCGCAAATTCTACCTGACCATATCACTTGCTGTTAAGTATTTGGAAGTGCTAATATTGTCATTTCTTTAACTTCAGAGTTTTTTTGTTTAGGAACGTTGGGAATCTGACCTAGTCAAAGACATGTATATCAAGGAACCTTTTCGGGAGAGGCTCATATTGCTCAAAGCACTGGACTTTAGTTTTCGTTTCAGTTGATGTATTTTCTTAACCATTCATGAACTTGGAATAAACTTTACCGTAGGTGCTTGTTCTACCTAACACAAGTTACCCAACCTGTATCTGCTGTGTTTTCTCTTTTTGACGCTTGTTTTTTGTTCTCAGTCCAAATTACAAGGAAAGTATTGTTCATTCGGACGAACCTCGTGAGGAAGAATGAAAATGATACTTTTCCAAATGTTAACTATTCCAGATGCTTAGTCTGGGCAAGACAAAATAAACTTAGTAGAAACATTGCCTTGACGACATGACTTTCTCGTTCTCTCGGGGCGCCTTGTTTAGCTGCTGAGTTTAATTCGTCTCGAACAACCGTTTTCAGAATCCACTGTGACAAGAATAATTCTTTGTACGTGATTAAACTATGAAGACCGTCTATAAAAGTGGCTAAATTATTTGCGTTCAAACACTGTATAGATCTTTTGAAGGCATTGCTTTTGGCAAAAACCATATGCAAAGGACATTGTTCTCTCTTGATGTGTTCCACAACACCTCACTGTCAAGGTAACTTGTTTAAATCTCCCCTACCCCTCCTATACAGTGTCAAATTTCACACCGGCCCCAATATCGCTGATGTCACATTCTCGCCTCCCTGGGGGAGAGGCCAGTTCCGATAAAACTAATTCTAACTTGGCTCCGAGGCTTGGGGGAATAAACAAAAAGAAATTAACTATTCATCCCTCAACCTCCTTGTTATTTCTTTTGTTTTATTCCCCCAAGCCTCGACACCGAGTTAGAATTTTAACCTATCGAAAATCCCCAATTGGTGAAGCGCCCGTCCGGGGTATGCCTGGAAACGATATTGCTTCTAAATATTTGATCGATACACGTTCACTATTCTTGTAGAAAACTCAGTATTCTCATATAACGTTAACAGCTGACGCGTTCCGTTCAGAGGAGTCCGCGCCATGTACGCAAGATCGCTATTACGGACAAAAACCCGCCTTATTTTCATCGTGATTGCTGTATGCGTTGGTTTGTGGATCACTGAAAAAACCTTGTATCCAAGTTCTTCTGTAGGTAGGGTTCAGTGATTGTACTACATTAATGCCTGTAGCCGTAGTTAGCGTACAATGTAGACAGTAGCGACATGGTTTAAGTGCTTCAAACTTATACACCACCTATATGATCCTAATCGCTCAAGCTCAAGACTGTAAACAAAGAAGTAAAACAAACGTTAGTTCAAATCTCCGCATGCAAACATGGACATGACGCTGATTTGCTCGATGATTATTAGGATCCACTAATGACTGCCTTTTAGTTGATTTGTGCCGCGTCTCTTCAAGTTACATTTTATTTTTGTTTTATTACTTTCCTTTCCTTGTATTACTGTAAATCAAAAAATGAGCTTTACCCCTCATGCTGCTCATTAGCACTGAAGTTACTCGTTTGCATTGTTTGCGCAACGCTTCCTCGGCACCCTGGTTATCCTGCCGTATTTGATTGGAATCTGGATTCAAATATGAATAATTCTTGTTCTGTTTAACTAAAAATCGAGTAAAATAGTGATTTCATTGAAAATATTGAGATAATATTGTCGAGATTCTCGCCTCATGACTTTATTCATAATTGTACAGTGTACATTTTTATTTTTACTATTTACATTTATTCAATTCTATCGTGTATTTTGAACTTGATAATGATGACATGGAGTCATCGAAACGTCGTTCACTGTCACTCGTTCAATATTAAATTCTGCGGAGAAAAAAAATGATTTTTTTTAGAAGTATTTTATTATATATTGAATGTCATTCACTTTTTGCACTTCGGCAATTGAAATTAAACTCTCAATTGCTACGTTTATGGCAAATTAAACTTGCACGGATTAATTCATGATGCAGAATTGCGCGGACTGTTATAATTGAAATTCCGTGATAGCGCAAAGCCGGCGCCGTTCATTTTCAATTGTCATGCCCGTAACTGGGATAGAATATCTATTGTATTGTTATACTATGCAAATTAATTTTCTTTGTCATTCTGATTATCATTCCTTCAAGTACAAGCAAGGTGACCAAGGAAACTTGCCTTCCTCAGCTGTGAAATATCAAACACTTAAGTCACTGTGCTCAATACAATATAGTTCCGCTTTCGTTTACCGTACACTTCCGAAAGTAACGACTCTCGTCACTTTCGGAATTAGCAGCATTTGGGGCTCGTTACTTTCGGGGGGATCGATACTTTCGAGGGGTCGTTACTTTTGGGGAGCAAAAAACGTTTTCAGTGCAGTTGGAACTACAGAACATTTTTCTCACGAAATTAAATAAAAGACGGAAACTCGTAAAAACAGTTCTCGTTACTTTCGGAAGGCTCGCTTCTTTGGGGATTTGATAGCGGCCACAATCTTTTTACGTTACTTTCGGGGCTTTCCTTTGTCTGCAAGTGAAAACTGTGTATATTTCACAACGCCGCCAGGTCGTATTATGATGGCCGAGATTAAAAAAAAAACGAACAAACAAACAAAAAGATATTGATCAAGGCCGATCACAACGTTTGGAAGAAGAACCTCAACACAGAAAAACACCACTTTCAAGGTCAAAAGAAATTCGTATTATCACTTTTTGACTTTCTCGAGGTGCGGTCAAGAAAAAATTGCCGGGATTAATCGCGGAGGTTGAGCAAAGTGACATGATAATTAAAATTCAGTATCTCTTACAGAGCCGCTATTTCAATAACTTTTAAGTTAGAAACCGAGCAACTAGGAAAAAAAAAACAAAAAAAAAGAAAAACCAATGCTAATTCCGGGTTTTGACTTTCATCCACCATTACAGTCAAGAATCACTTGCGGTATAGTTTAATTTTATTTGAGGCTTTTTTTCCAAACCCTTTTACACTAATTTGTTAAAATTTCTAACGTCTTAGTTACAAAGATCTTCTTTCACTCTGGCAGTTGAAATTCTTTCATGGACAGATTGGGTTACCAAGGCTGGAGACTCACATTATACAAGTGAAACATTCACGATAAAACGAAATGAAATGTGAACATGTTCCAGAAAAAAAAGTGTTAAGCAAAGTTGCGGGGAGTAACTTATATTTTCTTTTTGCCACTGTCGATCAAGAAGAAATAATCGAGGATCTAACTTACGGTGACAGGACAAGATACAGGTTGAGCCTTTTGTCGCTGCCATAATGAGGGATGGAAGGAAATTTGAAGGCGGGATGCCGGGATTACAACGCGCCGGCGAGTCCTGAAGGGACCGGTCATTATTTATCGCCTGAAGTGGGAGGGGGATAACAAAGGATAACAAAAGCGGGGATCAGTCATAACTCTGAGAGCCCAAAAAGGGAGGGGTGGGGGGGGGGGGGGGGGGGAGGACGCTAAATGTCACAAGCCCATACAGACTTGGTGGACGGCTATTTAGCACTGTAACTTTGCAGTTTCTAAGCACTTAATTGGGATGGTTAGATAGGCCCTTTGCACGATCCGGTCACGTGGTGCGGAATAAATTATGCTGGGACGCAAGTTACACAGTGGGACTTCTAAAACAAAGGAGAGTCGGGTTGGACTGGTACGAGTTCCTTTGTTTTGGAAGTCCCACTGTGTAACTTGCGTCCCAGCGTAATTTATTCTGTACCATGTGACCGGATCATGCAAAGGGCCTATTGCTGATATGTCAACTGACATCAGTCACAGAGTCACAGTCACAGTCACAAATTGACGAGGGCGCAGCCCGAGTCAACGTTCACGCATAGAAATCGAGAGCGAATAATCTAACTGTTTTAGTATAAATCTACTAGTCGTTCAAACGTGATCTAAACGTTCTTCATAGACCCTTCGAAAACGCCAAGAAGCGGCCGTCATTTTGTTAACAAGCACACACTGCCACGCTACTCACTGTCTATCACAGAATAGATAGTAAGTAGCGTAGCCAATCAGAGAACGGCATTCGTGATAGAACGCTAGTAGATTTTTACTAAATGGGAATATATAACGCCGTTGTCACTTGTCGTTGTAGAACGGTGTTGACTTGGGTGTCGTTTAACCAAAAACCAAAGTAATCAGTCGGGCCAGTAACAAAGAGCACATACCATTCACGGAACAAATCAAAACTCTAAGAAAATACACGTAGCCAAAAAACGGGAAAACGGCGAGTGAGTCATGATTGGTCAGTTTAATTTTACTGCTTGAGAATGTGAATACGAGGGTGTCGGTAGTACCTCGCCTTCAGTCATTTCAATGAATAGAATTCATTAAAATGAACAATTCTACAGGTGGGTTAATCTCAAATTTGACAATTTGAAGAATGGATACTTTTTTGCTTTTGTTAATAAGTACTTTCAGGATTCACTTGAAGTCATCTGTCAAACATGAGCTAACAATTTACAATCAATTCAATCAGGTCATTAAAAGTGATAGAAATTGTTAGAGGGCAAGTATCGGTATCAGAGGTCTGACTGTATTTGCCATTTTTGAGGGTTTCCACAGGTTTTTTTGTATTTTTGCGCTAAGATTGTAGAAAATTTGATATCCTCGTGGCAGTGTACAAAATGGGGTTGTTCCGTACAAAATAGCTGAGGTGGTACAATGAGGTTTAAGTCTCTCTGTAAAGTCGCAGGAGAAACCTGAAAACTACCCCGGAAGATGCGTGTTGTTAAGTCCTACGGTTCTGTCATTGAAACCCTTCCGGTGTCAATCAAAGTCACTATTATGCCCATGTTCGTGGCGCAGTCCAGTCAACCGTCGGATTTAGTGTTTGAGAATGTGGCGTGGAGTTTTAAAACAATCGCTAAACGCAGTAAAGGAAAACCAGTGAAAACAAACACTAAATACTTCCCAGGGCTCAAGTTACAACAACTCGATTTAGTTTTGATCTATTAAATAAAACGGGTGTCAGTAAAACACAGACTTGGGGTCGGGGTCTCTTTTCTATAATTTTTTCTTTCTTTTTATCTTTTTTTTTTATTTTGTTTCTTTTCTTTTCTTTTTTTTATTTCAAACGCCTTATTCTCGACGTGATTTGCATCAGCAGTGCATCATTACTATCTTCGCATATAAAGGAAATGAAATGCGATGGAGTTCATTAGTCAGGCTAGGTACATTATCGAAAACAAGAGAAGATCAAGCTGGGAGAATGAATGCCCCATATAGGCTCTATCCCCAAGACAATCTCTCCTAAGTTGTTTTCAGACATGGTACCAAGTTCTTCTTCGGATGTTACTCGCGCGTTGAGTGGATGTTTTCGTGGAGGGTTTGTTATGTGTCGCTTCGTTTCAAAGCCAAAGAAAACTTCCAACGCTGTGGTGATGCCTTCTTTGATATTTTAACATCAAAGAAGCAAAAGAGCTTCGGCTCTTGCTATATTTTTATACATTTCGAGACTTTAATAGGAGTTTAAAAAAGAGACAGATGTGTCCTGCCCAAACAATAAACTGAAAAACTGAATGAATTCCATTTCACAAAGACTTACTCGTCGAGATCGCTCTTTAACTCACTCCAATGCGATTTGGTACGATACAAATTAAACATAGGCAGTTAATATAAATCTGGCGATACAAAGTCTTTCGTCGATACTTACACATTTGTGGATCTTCCTCGGTAGTTCATACTTCTTCTGTAATCTTCTCGGTGTTATAACAACCTCGATACAACTCCGCTCCACTAAAATCCATCAAATTTCAAAATGTCCGTTCAATTTCCCGCTAGGCCACCCCGCAAAGAAATATGGGTATCTGGAAAGATCCAGGTCCCTAGACAAGGACCCAGGCCTTACTGAGCAAATAATTCTAACAGTTAGTATATACAGTTCATACACTGGCAACCTGCAAACTCCACACCATTCAAACGAGAATGAAATTGTGCCAAAGTGGTCAAGGATTTGGTGATAGCTGGTAACTGGTTCCACATGTGGGATATCTTAAACAAAAAGGAGTTGTGCATGACAAGGCTGTTATATGGTGGTTGTACAACGTTTAAGCCACTACCCTGTAGATATTTTATGGGTACACAACCATGGTGAACAAAACATGTTTTTTTAGGGAGCAATGTGTCTGAGCTTCAGGCAAAGTTAAATAGCGAAACGGTTTTACTTCTTAGTAACTTGAATTGACTCGCAGGAATAGAAATCAGACGGATATACTTCAAAACGCTGGATATATGAATACATTTTGTTTGACCTGTGGGAAACTTAGAATAGACTGGAGAATTTCAAAGGTGCGACTTGCCCATGCGTGGCTTATAACGATCGCGATTCTTTCGCTTCAGTTGAGGTCGACAAAAATTATTCGTTGACTCTACCCCGACGGAAACGTTTGTGTCACTGGTGGTCACGTGACCAGCCGCCACCTACGAGGGTCTCTCACCTTCAAGAGAGGCAAAGGGGAGAGAGCCTTAGATCGAGGTTAGTAGATTCTCTCTATAGTCTTTATGCCGCAATAGTATTACATTTTCGTGTAGGCTTACATGACATCATTATTATACTTGTTCCAGAGCTAAGTAGATTATTGTGAAACTACCGTTGGCAAGTAACCTCGAAGTCACTGAGAGTCGTATAACTTCGGTAACATATATTTACAAATGCTACCTACTAAAGCTACAAAAACAATAGATGCACCAATAACGTGCTGCATGTAATGTGGTTTTTCTTTCTTTCTTTTTACGTATATTTTATTTCTGGGCCCGCGGTAATTGCCTACGTAGCTGTTGCGATGTCCCTGCTAAACCTCTACATATAGATTGTAATGTTTTTTGTTTTAGTGTTTTTTTTTTTTGTATCATAAAGGCAAAGCTAATAAAATAAAATAAATAAATAAATAAATAATAGCCAAGAAAATGATACTATTCTAAATACAAGAAGATCTGTTAGATCTTAAAACCGCGCGTTTAAAATTTAACTGTTTTCTTAGCACTACAGTTGCAACGCAGTGTACATTCGAAAGTAATCCTTGATGATTCATTGATTACTGTAGACATCACATCACTTGATCAACACAGACTGTACTATTGCACCATCAGTCGTAGCCGTTGCGAAATCTCCGATGACGTAATAGTCTTAATCTGGAAGTTTCTTCGGGATATGTATGGGCATGAAGATACGAACACTATTAACAACAGCTTTCTTTCTTAAAAGTCAAGTTTAAATTTAATATTTTCCTTGAGTAAAGGGCTAGCAAAGAAGTCACACGAGTCACATAATTCAAGAATTGCGTTATCGACGGCTATCTTTAGTACGGTGGTTATTTCCCTACCAATGACGTAATCATTGCATGTCCTGACATGTTCTTTGCTTGGCTTGCAAATATTTCATTTTCCTTCCGATCTATGAACTCGCTCCGATGAAAGAGCCAAAGAATTTACTTCATTTGCCTAAAACCACAAGAAATACTCGCAAACTTGCAAATAAATTAATGACCGTCGCTTCTGGCGAAATAAACTTCCAAAGTAAACACGATCTTATTAGTCACGTAGCGAAAGTGAAAGCTGCAACGTTAACGCATTCCATGGCTGACGTAATACCTTTTTTTAGCGTATTTATTAATCCCTTTGAATCCAACGCTTCGATAAAACCAAAAGAAAATATATTTTACCCACAACAAAGGAAATAATATCCGTAAAATTATCCGTGTGTTAATGTTTTAACAGCTTCTGGCGGAAAAAACATCACACGTTGCGTGACTCGGAATTTGGCCGAGCGGCGGTCTGCGTCTGGTCACCGACAAAAAAAAAAAAAAATAAACCACGGGTAAACCTAGAACCGCGCTCGGCCCATGGCCGCGCGGTTAATAAGCTATTCCAAATGCTCAGTCTGAGCAAGACGAAATAAACTCAGCAGAAACATTGCCTTGACGAGATGACTTTGTCGTTCTCTCGGGGAACCTTATTTAGCTGCTGGGTTTAATATGTCTGGAACGTCCGCTTTCAGAATCCACTGTGACAAGAATAATTCTTTTATATGTGATTGAACCATGAAAGCGATTAAAATTGTCACAGGTGAGACCTTATATTTACCTTCAAACACTGTTTAAATCTTTTGAAGGCATTGCTTTTGCCTACACCATTGCAAAGGACGTTGCTGTCTCTTCATGTGTTCCGCAACACCTCACTGTCAAGGTAACTTGTTTAAATCTCCACCGGCCCAAATGTCAGTCAGTGATGTCATATTCCCACCTCCCTGGGGCCGCATCAATAGGCCAGTTCCGAGATATATATTAAAATTCTAACTTGGCTCCGAGGCTTGGGGGAATAAAACAGAAGGAATTAAGTTTTCGTCCCTGAACCTCCATGTTATTTCTTTTGTTTTATTCCCGCAAGCCTCGACACCAAGTCAGAATTTTAACCTATCGAAAATCGCCAATTGGTCAAACGCTCGGCCGGGGTATGCCTGGAAAAGGGTATTGCTTGTAAATATTTGATCGATACACGTTCATAATTCTTGTAGAAAGCTATTCCCATATAACGTTAACAGCTGGCGATTCCGTTCAGAGGAGTCCGCGCCATGTACGCAAGATCGCTATTACGGAGCAAAACCCGCCTTATTTTCATTGTTATGTTTGTATGCGTTGGTTTGTGGATCACTGACAAAGCCTTGTATCCAAAATCTTCTGGAGGTAGGGCTAAGCCATAGCTAGCGTAAAATGTAGACAGTAGCGACATATTCTAAACGCTTCAAACTTATAGACCACACCATATAGATGACTCAAGCTCAAGACTGTAAACGGATCTCCGTATGCAAACATGGACATGACGCTGAGTTCCTCGATGATTATTAGGATCCACTAATGACTGCCTATTAGTTGAAATGTTCCGTTTCGTTTTATTGATTTCCTTTCCTTGTATTAAATCTAATAGTGTGCTTTACGCCTTTGGCTACTCACTAGTACTGAGATTATTCGTTTCTATTGTTTGCGTCAACGCTTCAGTCGGTTGTTCGCTTATCATGCCGTATAAGCAATTGAAATCTGGATCCAGGTATGTATAATTCTTGCCATGTTTGAAAACGGGGTCAAATGGTGAATTTTAATGTTAATAGAATTGAAAGAATTTGAGATACGATTGCTCTACAAAGAGCTTACGAAAATGATTTTATTCAATTCAATTGCACAGCAGTGTACATTTTGATTGACGTGGAAAGAAATTATAACTTACTGTCTTCCGCGGTGCCATTCATTTAATATTAAACTATCCTCTGCAGGGAAAAATGTTTTCTCTTTCGTGTATTTTATTATATCTTGAATATTATTCACTTTTTGCACTCCGGCAGTTGGAAATTCGTACTGTCATTTTCCAACTCTCCGATAGATACGTTGACGGCAAAATAAACTTGGCAACAGAATTTCGCGGATTGTTGTAATTGAAATTCAGTGTTAGCTCAAAACCACTCATTTCCAACTGTTATACGCGTAACTGGGAAAGAATATTTTTTATTGTTATATACAAATTTCTTTGACATTCTAATCATCATTCGATTCCTTCAAGTACAAGCAAGGTCACCAAGGAAACTCGCCTTCATCAGCTGTGAAACATCAAACACTTTAGGACGTTCGCGCTAAACTTTTTTGAAGTCGATAGATTTTTTTAAAATTTTTTCTTCAGTCAGATAATGAGTTACTTGTGTCAGAAATACAAAACAAAATGGGGGGTCACGGACTTCGTTTCAGTGATAAAGCGTGAGGAAAACTACCCTGATTTTGAAAAATTGGCGCACGTAATTCAGCATGGTCTACATGGTGATAAGTAGCAGCCCTCGTAAGGTCTCACATGAATGGCTTGCTACCCTTTGAGAGAACAATAGAACAAACAACAGGAAAATTGCCGACAGCCCTAAAACAATAACAGCTGCTAACAATGAAGAGAATTACAAGCTTACGAGAGCTGCTACAGGAGTTTATAGTTAAAAATATCGAAGGTAAGTTAACGGAGGCAAACGATCTAAGTCATACTTAGTAGAAGTGGGACTGTTGCGTAAATAATTCCAAATGCTGCCAACGTTTTCACAAAACTTAACCTTTCAAGAGGCATTTGAAACCGCCGGAATTCGATGGTGCATTTTGCAAAAAAATTCAAACTTTTTATCGATAGATTTCATTTATTTTTTCGCTAAACGTAGAAAATCGGTAGAGAAAACGATCCATCAAACGAAAAATAGGGGTCACTGAACGTCCAAGATCGTTAATTAAATCTAGGCAAAGCTATAGCAATGGCCACCTGCCTTATCATTGTTCATTCTATTACTTAGCGCGCGCGCTCATACATGACGTGGCGTGTGAATTTGCGTGCGCAGTTAGGATGCGCAGAAACAATTAGCTCACAACGAAATTTAGACACTGTGCTCAATACAATATCGTTCCGCTTTCCGCGTTTACCGTAAACTTCCGAAAGTAACGACCCTCGCTACTTTCGGAATTAGCTGCATTTGGGGCTCGTTATTTTCGGGGGGTGGTTACTTTCGAGGGGTCGTTTTACTTACTTTCGCAATCGAGGATTGGCGGACCAAGAAACGTTTTGTGCATATGGTACTACTGAGCATTTTTCTTACGAAATAAAAGACCAAAACTCGTAAAAAAACAGTTCTCGTTACTTTCGGAGGGATCGCTTCTTTCGAGGCTTGCTACTTTCGGGATTTGTTAGTGGGCACAATTAATTTTTTGAAGTTACTTTCGGGGCCGGGAGTCGTCACTTTCGGAAGTTTACGGCACCTCGGATTTCCCCGTTATCTCGACGTCAAGTCATTTTCCCTTAAATGTGCTTTTTCAGTCATCTGTTACCGGCTATCTGGAATCCCCAACCTTCTCAAAGTAGTATTTTTAATTTCGTTTCCCTTATGAGTGTGAGAGTGATAGAGGGGTTCAATTCTATAGTGATACATATTCAACGTAATCGGTATACATTGTGTTTTTTGATTTTTAGAGGAATTCCCTTTCTCCCTGTCTTGTTTGACCCTGCTGGCACGAAGCCTAATGAAGTCAGTTTCGATCAAAACTCTACCAAAGGCACAGCAACTATTTTCACTTAAGATCTGTTCGTCGAGTCTTTATAATAAAATAAGTCCTGTGGTACGGTCCTAGCTTAACACTGGTGTTTTTACTAGCTCGAAGAGGCTGCATTGTCAAAACATAGTTCATAAATTATCTTCAAGCTAGAAGCTTCCCTTTGTCTGCCACCGAAAACTGTGAGTTTCACAAAGTCGCCAGGACAAAACAAAAAGATATTGATAAAGGACACGCCGTTTGGAAGAAGAACGCCAACACAGAAAACACCAGTCAAGGTCTAGAGAAATTCGTATTATCACTTTTCGACTTTCCCATGGTACGTTCAAGACAAAATCGCCGGAATTAATCACGGAGGTTGAGTGGAGTGACATGATAATTAAAATTCAGTGTCTCTCACAGAGCCACTCATTTCAAATAACTTGAATCGTTTGTTACAGGAGCAACTAGGAAAAAATGCTTTTGAGGTTTTCTTTCCAAACCGTTTTACATTAATTTGCTAAAATTTCTAGCATCCTATTTATGACGATCTTCTTTCACTCCGACAGTTGAAATTCTTTCATGGACAGATTGGGTAACCAAGGTCGAAACTTACATTATGCAACAAGTGAGACATTCACGATAAAACGAAAGGAAATGTGAAAAAATTCCACACAAAAGTGAACGATATTTCATTGTTAAACAAAGTTGCGAGGAGTTACTTATATTTTATTTTTGCCACTGTCGAGCAAGAAGTAATACTCGAGGATCTAACTTAGGGTCACAGGACAGGATACGAGATGAGCCTTTTTTTCGCTGCCACGATGAGGGATGGAAGGAAATTTGAAGGCGGGATGCCGGGATTACAAGGCGCCGGCGAGACGAGGGGATTATTGATTTTTTTTCGTGCGAAAAACGGGATGTGAGACTGCCCTTTGTACCGCAATACCACCCGGTGTTGCCTAACCTAAAGGACACAGTTATGGAGACTAGCCTGGGTGCAGGCTCTCATCGTTGGTGGCACGAGCAAACGAGTAAAGCCGTCGGCCATTTTTAACGGTCGATGCCATCATTGGTAACCAAGCCTTTCAGAATGGATGATGCCATATCTGCTTTAGTTTAGGCCTGAACAAGGTAGAAACTGGTTATAATTTGTTGATGGAGTAAAACGCACTCACCAAATGCTTAATTGCATGTTCATATTCACACTGGTTTGCTTGCGATTCGCTTTTATTTCATGGTTGGGGCAACTCTATCATTGATATTTAAGAAAGTCACGTTAGCAAAAATGAAACATTTTGTTACATTTTGTCCCTGGTTTGTTACATTTGTGAAATTTAGTTTAACTTGATCCTTTTTAGTTTGTTTTGGATTCGGTCTTTGTTGAAGCTTCCTGACGCCTCGATACGTCGGGGGATTTTATCCTTGTCTTTATCAGGGTACTTTTCCAAAAACATTTTGGTTACGTCTTCGTACTTGCTCCTGACCGTTTCCCAATCAACTCCAATCAACTTTTCCTGCTTTGTTGTCTACAACTACATGTAGCAACAAATTAATTTCTTCATCAGACCACGTAAAGTTTTTGTCTGCCGCCATGTTTGATTTGCGGCGTACTGCATCAGCTGCAACATGATTGGCTGAAAGCATTAGCGATAACCAATCACAACAGAGACTTAGAGCGTTTTCCATTTACCAAAAAATTCCGGAAATCCCGGTTGGGATGTAAATGGAACACGACTTTTTGGTTCGTTCCACTGGAAATTTTCCAGAATAAACGGAATTCCTGAAAAAGTAGTCCCGTTTTCCCGGTGGAAACTTCCAATGGAAAATTTGTGTTCCATTTACAGATTTCTCTTCTTTATTACCAGTTTCATGCCTTTCGCGGTCTTTTAAGCGGCCAGGCTTCCCTCGACTCCCTGGTGTTTCAACAAAAATGGCGGCTGATCAGGGTCAGTTTTCTGGAAGCTTTTTGCAAACAAACTTTCAGGGCTACTACGAGTGCTCTGCCTGCCACGTTCTAGCACCAGATCTAGAAAATTTATTACCGTTGTAGCACTCTTCCTGTAGCTTGGACGACTCTACACAGACCTTCCATTGTGCCTCGTCATTCGAAAATGACTTTTAAACTCATCGAGTGAATGTCCTGGCAACGCGTGTTCAAAATAGCCTTCAGTTCGTTGGAAATTCCGTCTCATGAACGTCGAGGTCGCTGAAAAGATATCTACTGCATCATCTTCTGAATTAATCAAACTTTCTTCCTCTATAGAGACTTCTAACATTTCGCACAAAAACATCATCTGATGGGCCTCATTGGCCTCCATTTTGAATATTCGCGGGAGATTCAGTGAAGCGACAGAGAGGGTCCTGTGAACGGATGGGACTTGTGACAGATGGAACGCTCTTTTCCCAAACGGAAATTCCCGATAGCAATTTTCCGAATTTTTTTGTAAATGGAAAACGCCCTTAAAAAAGCCATTCAAATGCCGTGACTGGTCTAAAATTTGCACGGATCCGTGTAAACACCACTGCAATCTGTAACAGAATTTGCTCGGGTCCATGTAAACAGGTGGTCCAGGAACAAAATTCGTCCGTGAAAAAATTTGTCCGGACCCGTGTAAACGGGGCCTAAGTGTCGCGAAAATGGCATCGACCGTTTACGAAACGGACGACTGCGTCGGCGAACGAGGCGAGAGTCGGCGAACGAAGCTAGTCGGTGAGAATGAGAGCCTTTGTGGATACTATTGTTTTCTGAATACAGCCCCTCGGAAGGTGTTAAGATTTTGACAAATTATTAGCCAATAGAAATTTAGAAAAAACATCAACAAACATGACAGCAAATTGCACATGGAGGCTCTAGTTTTAATAATGCAAATAACACTTGTGTTTTGCCGCAGGCAGCGTTGCCCTATCCTGAATTATGCTGGTTTAGCGGGCAAGTCACTAACACTACAGTATCTGAATAGTTGTCCTTCGCGAACTTTCATCACTGCAGTTGCAAACAGTTGAAATATAAAACGTTTATCGTATCCAGTTGGCAAAACCGCAAAAACATCCCTTCCTTTTGAGGGACAATTCACAGCTTTTTCCTGTTCGACCGGATTATTTGCTTCGATGGAAAGTTTTCGAAAAGCTTCCAGGATAAACTCACACTTGATTCTCGGACGTCATGCCATGCCGTGTGTTCGATAATCGTCGCTGGTTTTGGTCATATTAATAGGAAATGTCATTTTTCACCAATCAGAATGCTGCGCTATATTCTGAAAACAATGCCTTCCGTGCACGCTCTCATTTCTGGTGGCCGCCCCCCCTACCAGCTCGCTTCGCTCGCTAACTCAACTCTTGCGACTATGTTCATCGACTTTGTTCCTGCCGCGTCTCTGCTCCTGTCCCGACGCATATGCATGGGAACCTGCTCACAGCCTAAACTTATACAGAATCAACAAGTGAGAGAATTTTCTAAAGGAGCCCCCATCCCCGCCCCCCCCCCCCCCCCCCCACCGCCGCCCCCTCACCTCATCTCAGAATCGCAGGGGAAAATCCATAAAAGACGTCCCAGTAAAAGCTAAGCTGTGAAGGCTTTGGAAGCAATTTCGTGCAGGCTCGTTAACTGTAGAAATGTACTAATTAACTTAAATTTACTTTATCTAAATCCACAAAACAGCCCAAAGAAAATAAAGAAAAACGTGACCACGACTGCGGACTTTTTTGTATTATTTCGAGTTATAGAATGATACAGTCTTTAACTAAACATGGAAAAACCTCATAGAAATCGAGAGCAAAATAATAATGTAATTGTTTCAGTAGAATTCTCACTGAAATGTCTTAGCTTTGAAATTTGCAGTCCTGTACACGCGCCCATCAGTTTTTTTTTACCCATTTTTGAAAGTCAAGGCACCTGTGGTGTCCTTCTTTTACTCTTCTCCGAACTTGATTATCTGCTGTCTCTGTAAATATTCCTCCAAAACTTCGGAAAATCGACAAAACGTCGCCATTTCGTAGAAGACCTACAGCCACTGCACACTAATGGCTGATAGTGTACGATAGCTCAGCCAATCAGAACGCACTATTTACATTAGTGTACGAGTAGAATTCTATAAAATAAGAATAAAGACAAGAATAAAGCTTCTTTTTAATTTTTCAACTGCATGTTTCCTTCATAGTCACTACACAGTCTGGCTCACGTATGGCTGAAAGACGACAGCTGTTAAAGGAGCAGTGCCAAACAAAACCACCAAATCCTTCCTTCATTGAAGAAGCTGACTTCTCTCGTTTTATCGTCATTGAAAAGTTAAAGTTTGTGTTCTGTTTCATACCTAAAGTTTCCTGCACAACTTGGAAGCGCGTCCTTTACAGTGCAGAGAACCAGGGAGAACAAGTAGCTTTTAATCCTCATAGAAATAGACTGTTCTCTTGGCTTAAAGATTACAATGTTACTGAGAGGAAAAAGATCTTGAAGAATTACTACAAAGCCATGTTTGTCCGGGAGCCTTTTGAGAGATTGGCATCGGCGTACCGTGACAAAGTGAATAGGTTGTGGTTCAAACGGTTTGTTATCCCCGACAAAACCACGGACGAACTAAAGAAGGAAGCTGCAGTCCCATTTTCAACCTTTATAAAGAGCGTTCTTTCATCTAACGCATCAACTTTGCCGGGGCGTGGATATATTGAAGATCAACACTGGCGTTCTTACGAACAGATTTGTCCATGCGAGGTAGACTACGACTTCATTGGTCACTTTGAAAATCTTGCCGAGGAAGCGCCTCAGCTGTTAAAGATAATTGGTGTGGATGATTATGTAACTTTCCCCGAATATCGTCCATCCAAGACGGAATCGCACGTATTAGAGTATTACTCCCAGCTGACAAAAGGCGAAATATTTCAACTTGGCCGTCTGTTTGAATTGGATTTCAAATTATTTGGATACGACTTCCCAGGCCCTTTAGAAGAAATCTGTGAGAAGAAATCTCTTACAACAGAAAACTGATTTTACGAACACTCTTCGTGGGGAAACACCAACGATTAACTTCTTAGTTTCTGTCAGGGTTATAAATTTTAGTTCTAAGTTACAAGCGAAAATTGGGAGCAAAAGACGCTGTAACTGATCCCGATCTTCATCGATCTGTATGGAAGAAGAGATCGGAGTATTGTCTGTACATTCATAAGTTACGACCTTCGCTAGCTTCTTTAGCCATGATTCCAAGCTGTCTGGCGCCGTTATACCTTGTCGGTAACTAGTAGCGCGATGTTTAATGGTTCGAGCGCAACGGGTCCATAACTTCACGCGCATAGTGCAAAAACCAGAGAGACACTTGGGGGCAAGGCAGATGTGTCATGTTGCTTTCTACGCAGACGGTATCCGACTTGCGAAAGATTGCGTGACGAGCCAAAAAAGCCTCTGCGTGGGATGCTTTCAAACACATCTAGCCTCGTTCTCAGGTAAAACGTACCAAATTTGAATTGTGTCGGTATATTACAGTGCTTTTTCTTTTGGTTTAATTTCTCAGTGCTAGTTTCATGTGGTCGTGGTTCATTCTTAGTTCATAGTGAATTTTGATTTAACTTAGCTTAGCTGCTTCACAGAAGAACCGTGAAAACTACAACGGAGAGATCTGAAGTTGCGCAACAAAAATAGCACCGCCGCATTGTTGACATTGAAGATGATCAACTGTCCGTGGAGCCTTGTGAGCACGCTCACTGCCTTCTCAAACGTGTGATCGCAATCTGTGCTGATCGACAGAAGGGAATTTTTTTAATGGTCGTTTAAGGTTATCCCCCAGTATTGCATTGCGCATCCCTACTGCCCATAATTTCACGCGTGATTAGCGCGCGCGTATTAAAAAATGGCGGCTTTTTCTTTACAGCTGGACCTCGCCATGGAGGTAAATCGTCATTTTCTCGCAAACGAGTATGGTGACCTATCATTTTTTTCTGTTGTTTTGAATTGAGTAATAAATTTCTGTGTAAAATAAATATGGACCAATTCTCAGTGTAGAACAAAAAGCAATCGTGACTACGATCATGGTGATATTATAAGGATTTATATGGGTATAAACAAGGTGCTGTTCCTCCTAAACGAACATGGGGACCCCTCATTTTTATTTCAAAATTTAAGTTCCTATAATATAAACAATCAATAGGCAAAGTTTCATAAAAATCTCAGTGCAGGTTCTATTTCAGTGGAATGAACTTAAATGAACATCAAGTAATTTAGTGGTAACATGTTTGGAAAAAACTCTCGTACCCAGAACCTTCGTTCTCCTTAACTAGCGGGGAAGCCAGCAACCCTGCCAAGTTTCGGCTGGTTGTATTGCACATGCCTAACGTATCTCCAATACGTATCTCCGGTCGTTTGCATTATTTTTAAACCAATCATAACTGACCCTGGTACGGAACTCTCGAGGGTCACTCATTTCGTAGACTACGAGTAGTCCCTCTTTCGCTTAGTCCGTCGTGCGTGACGCGAAAGAAAACCGCGAAAAAAAAAATGGCCGTGCGAAATCAGGATTTCCGCGGCCATTTTCTTCTCGCGGTTTTCTTTCGCGTCACGCACGACGGACTTAGCGAAAGTGGGACTACTCGTAGTCTACTCATTTCGTCAAGCTTGCGGGGTAAGGAACGAAGATTCGAGGTACGGGATTGAATCGGAAGAGAAACTGAAATTGACACTTAAAGCAGTCAAAATTTGCTAACTGTAAGTTCAACGAAGAGAAAATGGATCATCCGAGAAGTATTGGTGATTTTATTCACTTTCTTGTCTAACATGGTTTATTAATTTGTGGTCAACATATTACGTTTTGTACAACTGTCTGCAAAAAATGATCAGTACGCGACGAGAGTTTGAACATCTCTCTCAACTAAACCGACATGAAATCAAAGTTAACATTACTTATAATGGGACGTTTTTTAATGACTCAATGTAGTGGATGCATAGGACTATACAGTAACAAAAAAAAGGAAAAAGGAAGCGTCGCCTTATTAAGTAAGAACTCTCGCCTGACGTCACGACAGCCATGATGGTATTGCCAAACAATTTGATTCTCTCCATTTTATTTGACAAGAAAGCTTTCCCTGTTGCCTCGGCAAATCAATAATATACCCCACTTCCCCCTTTGAAAATGGATTTTAGGGGCATAATTTTGTATAGTAAAAATAGAGTTGCAAACAATTCAAACTAGACGAGTTGACTATTTACACCAGCGTGGCTAGGGTGTAAGAATGAGAATGCCGAAAAGATTTACAAATTCTTTCACCGGTATTAAACTACCAAAAGTAAACTCTGTAAACTTTGTGTTTAAGCTGCTTTACCCCGTAACTCCTGAGATGTTTTCAACATATTTGTATCAGCATCGTAAGAACGAAAGTGTTCGCAATCTCTACTTCAAAATGAATCACGTGATACGTAGGCCTTTGTCACGTGGTCAACAATCGTATCTATGTAAGAGAAGTAGATCACGTGGGACACAAAAGAGTAGACTCGTGATGCATCAGTCCAGCAGTGGATTAAAGACCGCTCTTCTGAGAAAGTCGTGGATCAGACAACCAAAGTACTTATCAATCCCCGAAATTAAAGCCTGACTTGCGACGGCCACCACCACCGCGGAGATCCAAGATTCTTGGAGACAAATTTCCATTACCCCTTAAAGAGGATGATCCAACTTGACTGACATCTATGAGAATTGAATTAGAAGTTAATGGATTAATTAGTAGTGTCAGATGATTACTGGTTTCATTGTTGATTTACACGAGTGTACGGAAAACCCGAACCATTTCGACCTTGATACAATTAATCCCAGTACACTGCCAACTCAGCCAATGATAAAGACACGAATAACTGTGAGCGGTATGGGACTTATTAATATCCTCGGGACACGTTCGTTATTTACACAAATGCTTTACGAAAGTGTTCGAAAACGGTCCCATAGCTGACCGCGTCCGAGGTAAATTCAAAACAATAATTAAAAAAAAAAATTCCAATATCGATAGAGATGAAAAGTTGCCACGAGCATAGGACAAAGGTAAAATCTGAGTCCCCGACAGGGTTTGAACCCATGACCTCTTAGATACCCGTTGGACACTCCAACCTCTGAGGAACAGAGAGAATTTTGGTGAGTCTCTCTATCGTTTTAAGCAAGGACATTTCCCTCAACCCAGACAAATGCAAAAGTAACTAAATCATGAGAAGAGAAATACATTGCAGTAACATACGCACCTATCGTCAGGTTATTAGGAACAAATGAGGTGGGCCGTCGTTTCTGTGTTTTACCGCGAGCCACCTGACGAGCACGTGATCCGAAGCCTAGACACTGCAGCGTTTCTGTGAGGAACCGCTGGGCAGGAGATACGCAGAGCATGACCAGAAGCTTTGCATCGCCACCTGAAGTAAACAAAGGAAAACCAACATATGATAGAGGAACAGCATGCGAGATCAAGCTGACACGCCACAGCGTTTGGTGAACTGTTCCTGATCGATTCATAGGCAAGTACAGAGGAAACTCAATTTTTCGAACCTCTAGGGAAACGAAAATTGGTTTGAAAACTCGGTTACTTTGAGAAATCGTGATTAAATTGCAAAGTTCGAAAGTGAAGAGAGAAACGACCTTTCGTTCGAGTTATCGGTGGGTTCGAAAAGTCGAAGGTCCGACAAATTGTATTCCATTATACCTTCAAAATATGACTCTCGCACCGGTGGATTGGTGTTTGCAAAAGCCCTCAAACGTTCTTGTGCCAACTGATTGAAAAACATGTACACGGCTTGCTAAGGAGCCAGAGATGTTAAATAATTGCGTTAGTGGTTGGGCTGCGTCAAACGCCAACCGTTTTCAAATTCGCTACGGTGGATAAATTACCTTCATCAGCTTTAAGTTACTAATTAAATAATTGTGTTATCGATACGATTCAAGCTTTAAAAATGATTTCCAGTCCGTACTGCGCGGTCTCAGCACCTAATGTTCATAAACATTTTCAGTTCTCACTCGATGGAATGCAAATCGATGTTATTCGTTACGAGCCACATTCCTTATCTTTGAGGCCTTTTAAATTCTTTTTCCAACAGCTTCATTGATTTTTACAACTGCGCAGTTGTTTCAGCAAGTGATATGAGGAAGAACGAAGCAAAAAGCTTCGCATCCATAATGGCGGTTGTTTTGAAACTTGGAATTTACTTCATGGACGTAGTTGCGAACTGTTTACATTTTGTGATGTCTTACATAAAACAAAACAAAAGCGCAAAAACACTCTCGAGAGTGCACAATACGGACTGGAAAAAACCTACCTATAGTATCCTGTAGCATGTGCGTGAGTCTGGTGTTACGATAAGGTATGTGTGGGCGGTGCTCAGACAGTGCTCCTAACACATCCGCCAAGGCACTCAGACTATTGAATGAAACATAAGACACATGTACGTTAGACGACCGGGTTATATCTATAATGGGCCGAAATTAACTTTTTTCGGCAGGCGCCAACTGGCGACTGAAACTTTTTTTTTTTTTCAGTCGCCATATGGAAAAATGTGGTCGCCAAAAGGTGTCAATAAAATTTTTCCTTCGCAGCGAAACACAAACCAAAATTCTTGGTCGCTACGGGCTTGCCGGCAAAATATTTGCAATCGGCGATGTCATCAGGAATCAAACCAGTGCTGAAATCATCTTTTGACCACTTTGACAGATCTACATTTGCACTTTTTGACGCCCACAGAATATCTTAATCTTCATCTAATTTCTTCGCGGATGTTCCGTCACCACATTGAAATAAATTACGGAAAGATTTCAGCACATCTTTGGACACCACATCGCCTGAATCATGGCGAAAGAACGCATGGGGCCTCTTGCGCCCGCAATACGTATGTTATGGGAAACCGCTGAAAAAACATGGCGGCGACGCTTCGCACTGATCGTAGCTGTAAAACGTTGAGGTAGATTTATAATAACAGTCGTGAAAATCGGTTTTATACTTCAAAAGCAGCGGAAAGGTAAAAAGGAAGTGACCAATTGGTGGGCGGCTTTGAATTTTATTTTAATCGATTTGGCTGAAAATCAAAGTTATTTTTTGTGTAATTATCGTGACATGAAACAGTTAATCGTCCGCCGGGGGGGTGGGGTAACTTAACAAAGCTTAATACGGGGGGGGGGGGGGGGCTCCGCCCCGAGGTCCAATCCCTTACCCTTTTATATACCATTTTGGCATAAAAGGTACCCCTTTCATATACCTTTTATTGAAAAGAGGCAGCCCTTTCACATACCTACTTTAGAACACTGCACCCCCTTTCTAAACCCTTGTAACGTCTATTCGAAGTATTTTAATTAAAGGCCCTTTTAAATACCTAAGTGACCGATTACCCTAACCTTTTATCTACCTCAACTTGTGAAATCCCTACCTTTTATATACCTGAAGCCTGAAAAAGGTAACCCTTTCGGGCGAAGCCTCCCGTATAGGCCATTATAGGGAGTACCCTCCCCCGGATCGCCCGCTGGCGACCACTTGTGAAATTCTGGTCGCCAGTGCAAAATTTTTAGTCGCATTGACGACCAGGAAAGCGTAATTTCGGACCCTGTATAACTGTCTGTGTCATATGGGTTATTGACCAAGCGTGAAACCAAGATGTCTGGATATTGGAACGAGGCGGAGTGGAAGGTCCATAAACTCGCTAAACGAAACAACGCCAATATCCAGCCATCTTGACCGAACAAGCTTGGTCAATAAAGGATTTATTACATGGCTTTCTAGGAAATTTTTCTTGCGGGACGGCGGTTAGTCCCGAGCGAGCAAGATGGCGCCATCTTGCCTGTTCTGGTAGCCAATCACAGTGCAGGATTTGGTTCATCGTGCGCGCTCACGGAGCTAGCCATATAATAAAAGTCATTACAGATGATGGTGGATGACCTGATAGCTTAGGCTACGGACGCGCATGGATAAACGATGATTAGCTTCACTTGCGATGACTTGCAAAAAACACGCAAGTAAGACATGTGGGCAAAGGAGGTCCAGACAAAGCGCTAGGGTCTGAGACATGTAAACAAGACATTCAAGCTGAAGACCTCCGGTGGCCTCAGGGGCTCTTCTGGTCTACCAGTGTGGGACCTCACCGACTTCGTTTTGGAGATAACATGCCTGGAAGAACACCCTAATTCTGAAAAAAATCGGGCTTTGTTAGCGAATAAGGCCACAGTGTCTGTAAGCCCAAAACTATTGCAATTAGATCTTTGAAGTGAAATGTTCTCTGCCAAATATTGTTTAAGTGGACCTATTAAGTGAATTTAGTCAACTGGTGAGATTCCTTAAAGAACAAGTTCGGATTTAGCGACCATAGTTTCACGCGCCTTGCAGCCGCAAGATGGCAGGATTCGATGTGCCGTGGACAGAAATATTGAACTTTTTTTTAACTTCCCACATTGATTTTTTGCTCATTTTTGGACAATGTGGAGATAATTGTAAATAAAATCTGTTTCTGGAAAGAAAAGTAGGGGTCACCGAACGTCCAAAATCGTTAAATCCAGGCAAAGCTATAGCAATGGCTATCTGCCGTACCATCGTTCATTTTATTACTTAGCGCGCGCTCTCATGCAAGACGTGGCGTATGAATTTGCGTGCGCAGTAAGGACGCGCAGAAACAATTAGCGCGAACGTCCTTAAGAGAATATTTCGAAAAAGTAAGAGTATTTGGGAAAAGGAGAAATTGGAACAAGTCTTACCTTTTGTTAATATGTGATGTTTCTCTTAATGCAGCGCCAGTTACCCCAGACATGCCTGAGAGCAAATGAGCAAACAATAAACATTGAGAAAAACGAGTCAAGATAAAATACTAAGGAAAAAAGGAAACAGCAACAAAAAAGATTGTGTGTAGTACGTTTTTGTCTCGAAATCACGAAAAGAAAAAGGCTGATTGAAAGCTGCCCAATACAGTAATATTGATTCCATAACCAGGCGAGCAAGCGAATGCGTAGTTAACTGCAGGAAATTACCTGACTTTCACAGAGAAAACAATAACATAGCTAGCGAATACAGCCGCCTCTCCTCACTCTTCGGCGTGTAATCCAGGGAGGAACGAGGAGTAGGCATCTGTATTCGCAGGACTGATAAACCAAAAACTACAGTTAAATTCCTTAACATTTCCCTGGCCCCCAAAGGAAATGTTGCTGGCTTTTTCTGATTTAGGGCGTACGCGTGGGGAAGTGAAAATCTTTTTCCCAGATCTCTTGTGGGCGAAGAAATCTGGGAACAAGATAAAAGAAGTGAGTAATTAGGTATCAATCCAAACACAAGACCATTCGCGCGACAAAATGTGTTTCGTTCTTACCAACACATTCACTTCCAGCTAAGTCGACAAGCTGTAGCTTGGTCTTGACACTCTGACTCTGATTTCCGTTAGTTGAGGAATTGTTGTTCCGAGTCGGAGAAGGAGATCTGGACCGAGCAGCAGCAGCTGTGCCGGGCGCTGGAGACCTGGGGAGTAATAAAGAACTTGTAATACATCTTGGTACCAACTTCAACTCATAAGATATAAATGCATCGTCCAGTGTTCCTAACTTAATCTTCTTCGCGGTGATTAATTGGATCGCCGCGCATTCGTTAAAGATGAATTGCGTGACCAAGCTAACCAGCTAACGCTTTAGTCTTAAGAGATCTTTTATTAAACATCTTTTGAATTTCTGTATCTGTTAGTTTACGAGTCGGCCAATCAAAACTGAAGTTCCCAAGCACGTGTGAAATAGCGTTTATTGACATAAAGCTACTGTTTGTATTTTGATCTCTCCGTATTCCAAATGAGCTTTGTTTTACACCGCCAAGGAAGAAGCAAAACAAAAACTTAACCAAAAACTTTATTGATTGTTTGTACGGAACGGAATGAACAATTGAAGAAATTTCTCATAAGTATCTTCTTGCGCAACGCGAAGCAAAGACTGCGTGAACAGACAAATGGCCGCCTGTGTATTACATACTCTTTTGGACAGCTGCAAATATCACAGTATCGATCAGAGAACACTATGCTCGTGCACCCGTGAAGAAAGCTGCACACAACACAGAATCACTTGTGGCTATACAATGATAACTACCTTGAACGTCTAGTGGCAGCTTTACTTCTGGGCGCGGGAGACTGAGATCTACTAATGTGCCCAGCTGACGGTTGGGGCAATGTTCGCCGTGATCTTGTCGGGGTGCCTGGGGGCGAGGGTGCGGCATCACTTGACAGTGACGATGATGAGCTCGGTTTCGCTTGGGTGATAGTGTAGATAGTTAACTGCACAATCAGGTGAGAGCGGCTGGAATGCGCATGCACCATCGTGGCATCTTCGTGTCGGCGTTGCATGCCGTAGTAAACAAGCGCCATAACTTCTTGCACCGTGGATACAGCTCTGAGAAATGAACAACATACATATTAACAAAGCCAGAAAACTCATGACTGTGACCATTCAGTACATTTTCCCCTCGTGGATCGATCATTGAACAGAGCCATAAACAACTTTTCGCTTTTCTCTTTCAATCGCGTTTTTCTCCTTCTGTTCTACAATCCAGTTAGCTGGCCACAATTTCAACACCAAAATTGCCTTCCAAATAACTCTTGTGCGAGTTGTTCTCATAAACTCTTATTTTAAATCCATGTGGTATCTAAATCTGATTCAGTTCGACAATGCTATTCCTGATTTTTTTAATTTGATTCTCTAGTGGCCTTTGTCCCTTGATTCAAGTAGATGGGTAAGAATCCTTCAGCGGTTTAGTTTCGATCGCGTAGCCAAACAAAAAAAATCAAAAATTTAGCATGAAGAAAACCAGGCCTCTCTCATCCCAAGTTCAAGTTTCAACGCGAATAGTGTTGTTGATTACCTGTCAGTATGGCATATTTAGTAACCCATTTCAATTCAGCCCCAAATAAATTCCTAGACCAATCAGAGAGCCGTAAATACCTGGTTACAAGAGACGGAATCTCGGTCGCTCCCTCACTGCTTGTTACAATATCAAGCTGCAAAAACAAAAACAAAAAAAACAAACAAAAAAAAACATTACATCTTACATCGAATATGTCGGGACATCACAAAATAAACCACGTCAGCTTAATAAGCAAAAGAAATCTGAAAGGAAGGACAGCAACAATCAAACTACTTGTATTGCTCAACAGAGAGGATCTTTTTAATAGTACATGTTTTCACCTACAGGCCTTAACCAGTGCATTTTACTTACCCTAGAAGCGTTCTTTCCAGCCAGGAGATCCCGAACTTCGTTGTTATAAATCTCGCACACAGACATTTCCAGAGCGTAGCTTTCCTCGGGATTCTCCCGCTCGGAGATTAATCTGGAAAAAAAATCATCACCAAGAGAACATTATGGTATTAAAGTTGTATTTTTTGGGTTTGAATCATTGTTTGCAAATCCCCTTTACATATTTAAAATAGCAAGTCTTCTAGTAGACACAGTACATATTAATATTGGTACGTTGATCGTTACAGTGCTCTTGCGAGAAACGAGACCAGACTTGAGTGGAACGATACGAGTGTCGATAAAAACGAGAACGTCTCGAGAAAAACGAGTTTGTCTCGAGAGATGGTGGTAACATACTTTTGAGCGGCACTACTGTACTGAAAACATCCTTAGGTCCTTTCTTCTCCAAAGCCAACTGGGTCAGCTTCGAAGCCTGTATTTTTTCGTTATTTTAACATTGTTCTGTTTTGTTTTTCGCCTAAAAAGTTCGTTTTGTTTCACATTTCTTTCTTTCTTTTCTTTTCTTTTCTTTTTTTTTTTTAACATCGTGACTCTTAGTAAGTTAGAAAAGAAACTAACCTGAACATCTCTTTGGCTGACCGTGGTATGATCCCTTCATCTTTATTCAGCGACTCAGAATCAATCTCCATGTCCAGGTCGTGACTGCCAAGCATGGTATGTGTCTTACCAGATCCGGTCTGTCCATACGCCATGATACACACGTTGTATCTATTGATCAAGAGAACAACACGCTTATAAAACACAGCATGAAGTACAAGATGATTGCGAATTCTAATATGCTTTCCATTCAGACTGACCAGTCAAAGACCAGTAGGACTAACCAAGGGAAAATGGGACGACATTTTCCCATCAAAGCGGGCCAACCGGAGAGGAATGGCTGGAACCGTTATCTATTTCTTTCCCCACACCCCACATAAGTGGAATCTACCAAACAGGAGTACGGCAATGAATCGTTTTGTCAAACTGGAACGGCAAGTTTCGGTCCGAACGGTCCGACCGATCAAAGTGGACTGCTCCAGGAGTGTTCCCGAATATTCCGATCGGACCGAACCGAAACGGACCTTTACAGTTGACTTCCGACCGGCCAAATTTCCGGAGTTTTTGGCATGATGGAAAGCAGCCCTGGTCTCTGGAACGCGCTGAAACCAGAAATTTCGCCTCGAAATTCCTAAAACGAACTGATCGCTCTATGATGACGATACACCTTTCGGGGAACTCTCGAGTGTTCGCGCTATTCTCGGATATTGGATAATAAGAAATCGGAAGCTTTACGAGTGCTTTAAGCCAGCTCTAGGCTATAGCTAGACTTTGCCAAAACAAATATTCAAAACTACCGAAAAAAGTCCCTCAGGATAAAATTGCGCCTTTTTTTGTAACAAGCATTCGGAAAAGAAAGTGCAGTAGCCTAGGTAGGAGGTGTTCTCGTACGAAAGAAGAGCTTTCTCCGCTTTCTGAGCGGAAATTGGGGCTAGCGGAAAAGCTCCTCTAATGCAAGGGAATACTTGCATTGCAAGCTAAAAATGCAGAAGATGAATATTTTTACTCTCCCCGCCTACACTGTAGATAAGCCCGTTGGACGGTCCGTTGACAGGGTAAGGAGAAGTTACACTGCAGATGGTAATCACTCTTTTAACCAAAGACAACTCACCTAAACTCGTCTTAAAAACTTCATCTCAAAGACGGAAACGGAGTTTGAGAAAGTCTGCGACTTACCCATCTAATAATGAGGTCAGTAGAGGCGCTACATCTTCAAACAGCGACTGTTGATCAGTATCAGGGCTGTAAACTCTCTCAAATTCAAACTCCTTTCTCTGCATCTGACCACCAACCGGCTTGGTAGGCCTCACCATGAGTTTTTCTTCGTCTAGAAGATCCACGACTCTTTCCGAAGGGGTTCCTTCTCGACCGAGGGACTCCTCGTCACCAGGAGAGTCCAGCCGGCTTATTAATGGACGCAGTCTGCAGTGAACCCTGATGTTTCCTCGAATTTCCTGCAAAGATGCACAGAAAATAGAGGTTAAAGCCCAGGGCCTTCAACAAACAAAACAGAAGGTAACAAACCCTTGGCAACTATGGACCAATCATAGGGCGTGGCACGCCCGGTCGGCTTCTCTATTTTGCAGACTTGACGAGTGTGTGTCCTTGCTGCTGGAAAATTACCATGGAGTTTTAAACAAATATTGCTAACACCAGTTTGACCAAGAGATTCCATCATGAGCCTGAGCCTCACATAACTGTTAAAGGCATTGCATCGTGTGTGTTTATTATTTTTGTTACTTTTTTGTACCATCGACCAGGTAGGGGAAAAAAATGAAAGTTTTTATTAAGTTCAATTGACTTTTCTTTGTTGCGTTGGTATTAGTTGGGTAATGCAGCCTGTATTGCACAGTCACATGTTTGTTCCTTGATGTAAGCCAACTAATTCATTGTAGATTTTTTTGTTCTTGTGGTTGTTGTTATTGCATTCAGCATAACACAGGTGTTCATTAAACTGCTACAATGAGGATCAGAAATTAATTATCCTTTGACAGCCACTGATTTTAGCAGTTTATCTGTATTTTAATATCATATATTGAACATTGAATTACTTTGTATTGGGACTTTATCTATAATCACATGCTATAAAAATACCATCCTAGGTATAATTTACTTGTATGTATACTCACTACAAGAGTGTTGTGTAATGTCATTCTCCGAGACTTCTCCTTGATGTACCTTTGACGGAATTCAACCATTTCCATTTCTGTCTTAAGAAGCTTGGATTGAAGTCCTAAAAACGTTATCAGAACTAGTCAAACACACCATCCAGACAGATACAAATAGCGTTAACTTTCAGGGAAGAGTTCACTTTCACCGGTAGTTGAGCTCCAGAATATAGCAGTACACATGCGGGCAATAGAGAAGAAGGTTAAGTGAAGGGGATAGATCCTGGTGGGAGATGGGAGATGGTAGGGGGAGGGCAGAGAGACTCGACCCGTCGAGTACACCGTAAAAGAAACTTTGTCAGCTAAAACTAGTGGACACCATAAGTGAGACCAAAATCCTTGATTTCACCAATAAGCAAGACAACAAGCATCTCGAGCCTTTTCATACAACAGTCTCTGCCCTTGGGGAAGGAGGTTGCATTTGACTAAAATCTGACTGAGCTGGGATGAGTAATTCACAGCAACTAACTAAAGGCTGCTAACACTGGGACTATTGTACATTCAATTCACCAGTAAAGACCCTTTTTCATTACCATTAACTTCAATTTGCATGGGGATGATTATCACTGGTGATATCTGGCAATTATATCACTGGTAATACGGTACCATAATCTCTAAGGATCATGCCAGTGCAACAATTCGAAGAGGTTTATACCATATCTAATATTAGTTTTAACGACAGATCTATGTACAGTATAACTGTAATTCACATAACTGGCCCTGTACAAAATTTTCCAGCTCAAATGTCAGCATTTCTCTCAGGTTTTCTTAACTGGTGTTCAAAAGTGAGATGCCTGACATATGTACATGTAGACAAAGCCATTTATGAAGAAATTGATGACGTTTGTAATAAGACTGTTGAGCCCAATGTTCATTATACCTTCCATGCTGGACATTTTCTTGGAGCCAAACTGATCAGTGAGTTTTGTTGTCTTGTCCATTTCTTGAGACAATAGTTCAGGAAGGGCTTTTACTTTCTTTCTCAAGTCATGTAGTTCTAATTTGACTTCCTGAAATTATCACGAAAAATGCAAACCATTAGGGAACAATAAATTTGCACATTTAATATAAAATTGTAGATTGCAAAACCCATGTGATAAGCAATATTTTTGTCACAAAATTAAATACATGGCAACATGGAGATACAATACTGTACAATCAGCAACCAAATGCAGTTGAGTCACTGTAATAAGGTGCCGGTTACAGTCTCCTCAGTCTCCTATTGTAACATGTGACAATCTGTTATACATAACCCTGTATCCTGACATTGTTCTGGGGGTGGGAGACAGGGGTTTCATTACAATTTTCAGCAGGAGGACATCTGGTTTTCACAGGCGGGCAAAACCATTTGATCTCAACTTCTTTATAAGAAGAACTTTCCAACAGATGGTGAAAACAGGCAGGCAAAGTTCTGTTTACAGCTGGTCAATTTGCACGGTGCCTGGCCCATAATGAAACCCCTGGTTGGAGAGCAGGTTGATTTTAGGCCTGGGGGTGGGGTGGGGGGTACATGTACTCCCTTAGATGGGCTATAATGTGCAGCCCCAAAGGGTAGGGGTTTTCAGCTGTTTTGGTCATAAATAGGGTATCGACTTTGGCCATTTTGAATAGGGTATGGTTTTAGCACTAGTCTTGAATTGGGTAAAAACTATGTTTCTTGGAGGAAGCTACTTTTTCATCATTATCAATAATAAGATGTTTAGGGGAACTGTACCAGCCACAACAGTCATAAATGGGGTATCAAATTTTTGGCCAGGTCATAAATAGGGTAGCAAAAATCACAGATTTTGGTCATAAATAGGGTAAGGGTTTTGGGAAGTGGGCTGTACACCCCCACCCAACTTTTCTGGGAGTACCCCCACTCCAGAATTTTAGGACAAACTTGTACAAATGGTACAATCTCATGGAATACCCAAATGTGGAAAAAAGTACACAAAAATCATATACATCCTGTAGATAACAAATTTGTGTAGTTAGCTGATTGTTGACTAGAGAAAGGATGATTGACATAAACTACTTACTATTAACTAAAGTTATGTAGCTTTTAATAATATCTTAGCCTGCTCCAGGCTCTCAGCTGGCACCGAGTAAGAACAACCAATTATCCCCAGGGGTTTAAGGTAAAAACAGACTGAAGAAGAACAACCAAAAGATAAATTCTAAGGATACAAAGAAAGTCTACATATAGTCTTGAAAACGAAAAGGCTAAATTGTCTTCCGGTACTTGCTTCAGAGAGTGTTCCATGGCAAGATGTACCTGTAATTTATCACTAGAGTTTCTCAGTGTCTGCAAAGAATTCTTTCTATAACCCTTCTCCTCATCAAACAAGCGTCTGTAGTGTGTTGACTCATGTCGGCAAGATCGGACAGACCCTTGACACTAAAAACAAAATTAAATTAACCATTAGCATTACTCTGTAAAGCAAAGTTTGAGGGGATGATGACTGATGATTGTACATTAGGAAAAAAGTTATTTCAGTTTTGCTCCAGACTGCTTTGGTTTACAGTTGAACTTCCAAAAGCATACACCCCCTGGAGCACAAAAATTGTCTGCTAAGGAGAGGTGTCTATTGATGAGGTTAAATTATATGGAGAACTTTTTTGTGTGTGGCTCAGGAACCATATCTTGACCTTAAGCTGTAAGTGTCCACTTACAGAAAGATCCACTTATGGATTGTGTCTGTGTTATGCATGTAGCAGAGGCATTGTACTGTGTTTCAGTTCATGTGTCTAATTTGCTGATCTATATTTACCATTCAAAAGGGCTTCGTGGAGAGCATCAGTATACAGTTGGCTTAAATAAGCGCACCAAAAAAAAAAAAAAGAAAATCACTTTCCCAAAGCATTCTTACACCAAGAGGAGGTTCAACGAAGGTTGGTGACCTTTCCTCTGATTTTCTTTTTAAATCAACATAATGTACATACAGTGAGCTTACATTGTAAGTCTGCAGAACTGGACATGTATTTCTTATGCTGGAAATTGTTCAAAAAAAGCAAACTTCGATTAGCACGTCTCAGATCGACTAATATCACCAACTCATGTTTCGATAAATAATTTATGGTCATGATTACTGTACAACTAAGTCAACGTTCATAATATTAATCAGTAGATATCATGCACAAAGTCGATGTGTCTGCTGTTTTACCTGCGCCAGTTTGAGATATAGCATTGCATTTTCTGTCTCAAGTGCTACGATCCTCTCCTCTCGAGCCTGTAAACGACGATTTACATTTAGAACTAGCTAACTGTTTCAGGCAAAATGCAAACCATTAAGTTTACGTAATGAAGGCAAAAGAACCACTCACCCTTAACAAATTTTCTAATTTCTGCACCCGGTCCTTCAACTGTTGATCACTCAGTTCCGGCATTTTATATCTTTTGCAGAAGAGACTGAGGTGAATATATAAAGTCAGTGCAAAATACAGGGCATTTTAACCACCGAACAACGTAACCATCGCGTCTATCTTTCTTTGACAACCAGAAAATGCAACCAATCTCTCACCAACTCTTTGTTTGTTTGTTTGTTGACGCTTCCGCGTTCCTTCTGACCAGCTGTTCTCCTTATGAGAGCTTCTCTATATAAGGCCATGATAGCCATATTAGGAAAAATAATTGTCTGGGAGTTAATCAAAGCAATGGTGGATCAAAACAGTCTCAAACTGTACTGACATGACTAACATGTTTCGGAGCCGTTCGAGATGCTTTGTAAACGGGTATGAGAAGTTTGCACGATCGTTAGGAAGTGTTGAGTATTTAAGGGATCTCGTGCAGAGAGTTTTGCAGCTGATTGAAGAGAGAAGTCCACCTCACAGGTCGAGTTGCGATGGTGGACTGTATGTTGGAGCGCCTGGCATAGGTTATGCTTTCTATTCCGTTGCAGAGAGCTCAGAGTTTTCTAACATACGGGAGCAATGCCTTGGAAAAGCCCTAGAGTACATGCAGGTGAAATGAAATTCGAAAATATCTTTATATACAGCTAAGCGAACTGCGCTTGATACGTGACGGTAAAATTATGAAGCGGGGAGAGTGTGAAACGAAATAGCTGGTACATTATTTATATTTCGATCAGTGTAAAACGCAGACTGCGTACTGCAGACTGCGGACCGGGGGTAAAATGCAGACTGGTGATAAAATGCAGACTGCAGACCAAGGATAACGGCAGACTTCAGGCTTCCGACTTGCTAGGTATATATCGCGTTATTTCCATTATCGTGTGCTGACCGTAAACAGGATTATTCAGGCTAATTTCAGAGAACATCTACACTCTGGTTAGCCTGAATATCTTTCTGGTACAGCTGTAAGACTGAATAACGCTGCGGCTAGCCTGTTTACGGTTAGCTCTCTTTGATGGAAATGGTAACACAATTCAATTGAAAAGCAGATTAAAAAGTCTACAGTATGCAGTCTGAATTTGACCCTCAGTCTGCATTTTACCCCAAGTCCGCAGTCTGCAGTCAACAGCCTGGGTTTTACTCTGACCGATTTATACTTTGTTCCTAATTGTTCTCTTTCAGGTTAGCTTACGTGAAGTGTCAAGAACTCCCCCCAATGATGATGGAATTGGAGCATCCTTTCTTTTAGGGCATGCAGGGATTTATGCAGTGTCAGCACTTGTCTTCAATGCCCTAGGTTTGTATGTTCAGCCAAAGAGAATAAAATGTTTATTTTACAATTACAACATGTCATTCTAAATGTTTCAAACTGGTCGCTGTTGTAGGACGTCAACAAGAAACACAGCAGTGTATCCAAAAATTTCTAGAGATGGGAAACATCTGTCGACCAGTGAACTTCTTTCGACCTGGCTCTGATGAATTGTTTGTTGGCAGAGCTGGCTACTTATGTGGGTCACTTCTCTTGAACAGAAAGCTTGGAGGAAACGTGGTACCTTCAGGGGTCACAAGATCCCTATTTGATGCTATCATAGAGTCAGGTAGACAGTACTCGCAGAAACATCACTCAAAAAGTCCTCTCATGTACTCATACTACAGGACAGAGTACTTGGGTAAGTGCATAGTGCACTTTACTGGAACAACATAGATTAAGTCAGTTCCAGTACTAGTTATTCCATAGATTGGGGCTTGAGCCACACTGTATGTGTAAATGGCTCATTGGTGCTAGTAACTCTGAATGGGTCTAGGAATGCCACTTACCCTCTGGATGAATGCTATGTACACTGCAGTTCACCCTGTGTCCCTTGATGAAGTTTAAAAGGTTACATGTACCTCCATGAATGATCCAATGGTATTCAGTCTCACTCCTCGACGCCAAGAGTAGGACTGTGAGAATAACATGTCCGTACCCAAAAACATAATAGAGATACTCTGGCCAGTGTTCAAAACGCCTACCCAATCCAGAGTCCAGTTCATTAACCCACTCCTGCAAGGTAGAAATTTTCTTGTACCAGTTTCTGCCTCAACAGACTGAGTATAATAACTATTTTCTTGACTGGAAATAATGCTCAGTGTAATTTAATACTCAAGAAGAAAGACATAATTGGCTCACACAGACAAGGAGTGCACTAACCTGCTTTTCATTTCTACTATTACTGTAGGGGCTGGTCATGGCCTTTCCTCTATTCTTCAAATATTGCTCAATTTTCCAGAGTATTTTACAGACAGAAAAGAAGTTGAAACTCTCATTCAACATGCTGTAGACTTTGTGCTGTCCTGCGAGTGGCCAAATGGAAACTATCCACCTGTCCCCGGGGAGGCCCGTGATCAGGAAGATGAGCTGGTACACTGGTGTCATGGTGCCCCTGGGGTTGTTTACCTTCTTGCCAAAGCTTATCTTACTTGGAAGGATGATAAATACTTGCAAGCTGCAAAGAGGTGTGCTGAACTCACATGGCAGAAAGGACTGCTCCGCAAAGGGCCTGGAATATGTCATGGTGTGGCAGGTAGGTGTGTAGTGCATAAAAATCGAGGCACCATGGCCTGGTGTTGAGGGTGCTGGATTTGAAATTTGGAGGACCTGGCTTCAAATTCTCCCTCCCTCCATTAAGTTGGATTTGTGTTTACATAATCCTCTTTGTGTCTAAGTGGCACATACCGGTAAGGCCATAACCTATGCAGTCCAATTCTGTCTGTCAGCTGCCCATCATTGGACCTGGCTACAGGTCCAGTCAGCCTCTCTCAGTTCTTTTAGCCACTGATCTTCTCCATGTCAGTTTTGGCCCTCTTCTTTTCCTCTTCCCTGCTAGAGTTCATCTCATGGCAACCCTGGAGATGTCATTTGGGGCAATTCTGTTGATGTGTCCTATCCACCGCCATCCCCTGCTTTTGATCTCAACTGATAGTGGCGTTGTGTTTGTTATGCAGTAGAGGTCTTTTGATTTGTGTTTGGTGGTCCCAAATTCAACTCTACCACATCTTGAAAATAGCCAACTGCATTATTCCCTCTTTGTACTAAACAATGTTTCTTCCTTTGCATGTAAACTTTATTAAAATCGTGAGTTTCCATTGACTTTTATTGAAGCAATTTCATTGCTCTCTGTTTTAGGAAGTGGATATGTCTTCCTGCTGCTTTATCGCCTTACAAAGGAGGACGAATACCTGTATCGTGCCCAGAAATTCTCTGAGTTTATGCAAACAAAAGAGTTCCAGACGGGAGCCAGAACACCGGACTCTCCGTACAGTTTATATGAAGGCCTGGCTGGAACTGTCTGTTTCTATACCGATCTTTTGAGTCCTTCTTCAGCTTCGTTTCCATTCTTTGAAGTCTTTTAGTGATGACCTTTGGCATGTTATAAAAAAAGGCAACATCCTTAAGGATATTTGGAGTCGTCCAAGTTAAACCGGGTGGTTTTCGTGCGAACCACTTTTAACGATGGTTTTTGGCGTTCGCACCAATCTCGCCCATTTTGTTAAAAAAAAAACCTAGAACACCGAGAATGGGATTATAGAGAGGAAACAGAACTCTAACATAAGTTTATCAGCTAACACTTTCCGACATGCAAACATTTATTGTCCTGTTTCTTTGTAAAAATTACCTCGTTACTATCGAAAGAAACTGTTTGTGTGTGAAGAGGGCCTGGAGTGGAACCCGTCAAACAGAAAGCGTTTTGAAAACAGCGGACCTTTAGACTGTTAGTAGGTGTTAGTCTACCCCTAGGCTACCTCTGTGATGTACATTCCGACAATGTCGGGAGTTTGTGGTAAATGTTTGCCGTAGGTGGTTGCTCTGGAGAAGTGCGTGAAGAACGCATTTCCTGAGCTTACCGCGCAACAACCGGGGGGGGGGGGGGGCAGGGAATTCAGAACCTCCCGCTTCCCGTACCCTGTTCTTCTGCCTCCTGCCCCCAGCACCCCCCCCCCCCCCCCAACACACACACACACACGCGCGCGCACACACACTAAACACAGCGGTGATATGTAAAAATGTGGTTGTAGTTCTTCGTTCGGTCGAGCAAAAAGGTTGACGCTTAAAGCGTCCACCTCACTCTAATAGGGAGTTTAAGAAAACCACGACAGTAGTGGGAACGCTAAGGTTCAATGAACGGAACAATGGTTGTGCACCTGCGTTATAATTCTTGGTACATTTCTTTCCTGTCCTCTGCAAAACAACAACGTGAAATGACTGAATTCTGCGTTGTACGAGAGCGTGAACAATTTTTTAAATTTTTATTTCTAATTTATCACTGTCCCAGATTCAGTTTCGTGATAGTTTTGACCGTGATAAACAAACTAAATGACTTAAGAGTATTTCGAGATTCGTAGGTACAAAATAATTTCATTTTTTAATTGATGGTGTCGTCATGCAGCGTCGCCGTCGTGGTTACTAGAAGAAGAACGTCAGTTCGTGTTGAAACTTAATACTAAAAAGTACAGACTGTGGCTAAAGCTGCTTAGTTTAGAACTGAGAACAGTTTTGGTTGAGTATAATATTATTTTCCGTTACAACGTACTGGACAGTACATAGTTAACAATGTTTGAACATGATTGCCTCTCCGCTTTTTATTACAATAATAAAAACAGATAAAGTTTTATCTAGAAAAGCACTCGTAAAATGAAGCGCATTGCGACTTGGACATTTCTTTCGGAATTCGTGACCACACTTCAAATGAAGCTCCTTTCAGGAGGAAGTTTCCGGAGTTTACCAAAGAAAATTTAAAGAATTAATTTCAACGCTTCGCGCCATTTCTTTTATATTCATCAGGCTAACATAAAAAAACTGGCACAGGTTGTATTAGAGCATAAGTTTTCATTCTGAAAATCGAATGAAAAGATCCTAATAATGATTGACTCAATCATAGTTAGGATCTTTTCGCTTGAAACGACCCTCTGAAAATATCAAAATATTGAGCAGTACTAACAATAGATAAGTCAAAGAAGATTACTGCTGGACGCGTGCCTTAAATTCCGCTCAACAAGAAATTTCTGTAACGGAACACGTATGTTTTCCCAGCAAAAGTGCAGCAAAATCATCAAAATATTGTTGCACATGTTCTTACAACAGAGTTATTGTACAAGTGAATATACGAAAGATTATATATTTGAACTGCGGAGGAAGATAGGAAGACATGATTGATCATCCCAGTTATACACAACTTAAGCAGTTGTGAAATTAAAGCCTGAAAAAAACATTCAGGCCTGAACGGGATTCGAACCCATGACCTTTACGATACCGGTGCAGTGCTTTATCAACTGAGCTATCAAGCCATCTGGGAGCTGGTCACTTTGTGAGTTCGTAATATACCCGTAGATGGTGAAGAATACAAGTGAATATATGAAAGAAAATATATTTGAACTGCGGAGAAAGATATGTACACGATTGATCATCGCAGTCATCGCAAAGATCATGTGTTCGAATCCCGTTCAGGCCTGAATTTTTTTCAGGTTTTAATTTCACAACTGCTTAAGTTGTGTGCATAACGGCGATGATCAATCCCGGGTGATCAATCATGTCTTCATATCTTTCTCCGCAGTTCAAATATATGATCTTTCGTATATTCACTAGTATCCTTCACCATCTGCGGGTATTACGAACTCACAAAGTGACCAGCTCCCAGATGGCTTGATAGCTCAATTGGTAGAGCACTGCACCGGTATGGCAGAGGTCATGGGTTTCAATCCCATTCAGGCCTGAATTTCTTTCAGGCTTTAATTTCACAACTGCTTAAGTTGTGTGCATAACTGCGATGATCGATCATGTCTTCAGAGTTATTGTAATCAATTTTGATTCAACTTTTTTTTAGTTTTTCATTTATTTATTTATTTATTTTATTTTATTTTATTTTATTTTATTTTATTTTATTTTTATTTTTGTTTGGTCTGTAAAAATATGTTATCGTTTTTGTCGCGGATATAGTACTTGAAGGTTCTGAAGAAGTAGGTCTTCTTCGTCCGAGCCTTTCAACAGTTTCAATTTAAGCCTGTTTACGGCGCAGTACTTTCAAAGGGTAGTAGAAACCGTCTGTCAGGGTTTCTGGTGGTACTGTTTATTCTGTAAACGAAACTACGTGCCCATCCAAATAAACTGTTTATATTCTGCTCTATGGTTCAAGATTGAAATTTGGGGATTTTCCTGTCTTAAATTCGACCAGAGGACGATTGAACTGAAATTGAGAGAGGGCGAGGAAGAAACAACAGTTTAGGCACGCAACATGCGTGACTGTGATTCCATCTGACATGAGTACATGTCAGCTTAAGCTTTTCCGGGGAAACAAATCTGGACTTCGCCATTATTGCATTCAAAACATTCAAGCTTCACATGAGAGGGTGAAACTGTCTAATAGTTTCGTCATAAAGTCCATAAAGTATTACACGAGTGACACCGGACGGAAATGTCTCGACGTAACTACCCCTCCCCACTCCGTAGAGCTTTTGTCGCATCTTCTGAACTGGCACGGTGAATCTAAACAAGACGAAAATGGACTCGTTAAAGTTCGTGGCTGCAAAGGTAAAACATAGCCCTCAAGTCATAAGAAAGACGTTTTCTAGTTCGCAAAGTCCGTATGCCAAGGTACTAGAAGGAGAGAAGAGCAAAGGTAAGCAAGGCGAACATTACACGAACAGTCTTCAGTTTGGTCGAAGACCGAATGGAGTGTGAATTAACATAACTTAAAATGTTCGTTTTATTGTGAATGCACATTAATGTGCCGCAAAGAAGCGGGCTATTAATCTCCTTTTACAATGAAACCGGAATAATGCCTAGATACGAGAGAAAGAACGTGACAAGAAGTTAAAGATAGGATTCTGGTGTGATGATGGATCAGACTTTTCCATGTTTACTTTACATGTACGTGCAGCTTTTATTCTCGAATGCGGGGAAGACGCAATCATTGAAGTAATTACAGAGCTATAACTTCGACAGAAAGTTCTGCACTGAATGTAATTTTGAAGCTGTTAGTTCTCGGTTTTTATCAGTGATTATATGATGGTTTACTCGAAGATTCGCAGATGGACGCAGCAACATTGACGCAAGGACGGAAATATTTTGACAACGCAAGCTTACACGGCAGATAAACTTACATGTTTCATTTGTAAATAGATGCTGCCTGTAGCAGTCAGCGAAATGAATAAATTTATCAGCTTAGTTCTTCTTTTGAACTGAGAAAGCTCTTATTAAGCTCTGTAAGAAATCCCTCGCAATTTATATTCTAGATATTTCTCAATTCTTTCGATGCATGATTTGCATGATATGTGAGTTAACAATTAACCTATTTCCCGCGAGCGCGCTCAGTGAAAGAGCCATACAGTTTTCAATAAATTATCTGCGTTAAAGTAGGTAGGCCTCAATTCTGCCTGCCGAAAGTGCTGCTGAAAACAGCTTAGTTATTATTTCATGTTGACTGCACGGAAAGAAAGTAGCTTAAATGATGTTTGGACACGGCCGTGAAGGATAGTGTTGCCTACATACGGAGCTTACATCCGATCAGAGAGGTTTCAAACTACATCTTCATTATATTCCAAACCGAGTGACAGCGATCTTTACCAGAGTGTGCATATCGATGAGAAAGGATTACTCGTAAACATCTGTTCTTATACGCGCCGCTAGCACTAGCTAGCTAGGCAATAAAGCTCAATAAACTGAGTTGCACTCATGCTGAAGCATTGTTGTTGTAAAGCGGATGTAATCATATCCACATGTTAATATGCGCTATAAAAATTCTTGCTTTTTTGAAAGTTCTTGATTCCCGTCATCCAACCGCTTCACTTCATTTTCTGATCACTCAGACAGCTAGCAGAAGAACAATAGCTGTAGCTGGCCGCATAAATCAATTTTGAAACGGCAAGGCGCTCTAATGATGTTGTGTTCTCTCGGGCTTGAATTTTCAAATTTCATCACGTAATCTTTATAATTTCGCTTTCGTGATATTGAAAACAAAAGATGACAACAATATCAGATAACAAGCAAACACGACTGAGGTGGTACTCGAAGGACGTAGTCGCTAGTGGCTGGTTTTCTTGCTGAGAAAGACTTAGGAAAGCCCGGACTCAATCGCACATTTATTTTGTTGTCAGAGGTGGAAAGATACGACTGAACAGCCAACTGACCATGCATTTGAATATACACCCCTTATCATCATCACACAAAGGAACAACTGGCTTTGTGCCTTCAATTAGTATTGTTCTAATATTCCATTGTTCTGGATTGCTTTCAAGTGTAATAAGTGCAAATGTTGTGCCTTTCATTTTGCTGATTTAGCTCGTTAAACTTTACTAATGAGAAAGCTCCGAGTACACTTCGCTGTTGATATTAGTTCCAAAATGAGATCGTTTTGCGTTTTAGTTTATTTATTTATTTTTTATTTTATTTTATTTTTTCTCATTCCCACCGGCTGGAAACTGAGAGGATAGTTTAATTTGATGACTTGAGACCATGATGGAGCAAGTTACAAACTGAATTGAAAGATTTCATCAGGAGACGATTTTACTGTAATTATATCATGGCAATATCGAAATATTCGTAATGTTATCTAAGAGCAAAAGAGACAGTATTCCTAGAATATCAATAGTCTAGAGAAACTCTTCAAAGACCCGGTTCAAAGATCACCAAATGCCAAAATTTAACCGTTATGGCTAGTAAGATTACGGAATAGCAAAAATTTTCAAATTTACGTATAATAAAAATGTCTTGTTATTTTTTGTGTTTACTTTCTGTTGTTTATTTGCGTTACAATGTAAACGTTGAAATTTGTTAAAACTTTAAGGAAAAACTAATAGTTTAATTTACCAAAATATCTTGAACTGGAGCATCTGAGGTTGTCTCTTTAGAGGACGTACCCTAGCATCAGTAATTATTTACACTTTCTTAAGTAAATTTCCTTTATCAACCGGTCAGGTAAACTCCAAGAGGACTGGCTTCATGCTGAAGACTCGCTGAAAGAAGGGATTCACTTTTATGTCAAGGTTAGTTTTTTTCAACCGCCCTTTTCCGAGTATGAAGCCGGTAGAGATGTTAAAAACCAGCCGTCCGCTCTCTGTTGTTCGTTCCTCCTCTTTTCTGTACCTGTGGAGGTGGGGTGGCCTCATGGTTAGAGCCCTGGCCGGGGACATTGTGTTGTGTTCCTGGGCACTCGTGTGAACAACCGCCTCCTTTTTAGGGCGGCTTACCGTCATGCACATCGTTAACCTTAATTGAATTGTATTGATTGAAAAATTAATCAATTTTTGTTTTAATTTTTGGCTATTCATTGCAATTTCTTGTTACATGTTAAATGTTTGTTTCACGTACAGATGCTCGGATCTTGTCCTGTATTTCAAGCTCAGGGTTCAGGCTGCACAGATGAAGCTGTACAGAAAATTGTGTCAAACGCTAAGAAGGTACGTAGTGTGTGTGTGTGATATGCGGAGGTGCAAAGTTATAACAAAGAAATATGGCTCTATATTTGAGGTTTGATTCAAAACCCTTTTCCACGTCAGATTACCAACCTGTTTATTTTTTGTTGGTAAAACAGCGAAGTGGGTAAAAATATCAGGCTGTTTTCGAAGTTTTCGAATTACGGCTTGCCTTGCTTGCGAGATCATTGTGGGATAGTATCATTAAACGTAGCTTGTTCCAGCCCGGTCCGAGACAAAGACTTACTCGGTAATAAGTAATGGAACTCAAACTTGAGAACATTAATTTTTACACGACTTTTATTTTACCAGTTAGAAGTTAACCATACACAATACCAAAATTAAAGCACATCAAATATTACTACGTCCAAGATAAAATGAATTTGGAAGCCACAAGTAGATAACGAAAAAAGTTTGGACTACCAGTAGTCCCTCTTTCGCTTTGTCCGTCGAGCGAGACCGTAAATAAACCGCGAGGGAAAACTGGCGGCGTGAAACAGTGCAGGCGAAAAGCGCGCTTCTCGCTTCTCGCACCCAGATTTTGCGTGGCCATTTCTTTTCTCGCGATTTTTTTTTTTCGGGTCCTGCACGACGGACTAAGGGAAAGAGGGACTACTCGTATCCTAAAAGAAGTTAGAAATGTTGACTGGGATTCTTTTATCCAGGCAAAGAACACTCCTGCTAGTGGAAGCCTTCAAAAGGTTTTGATCACTGTTTCAATCCGGAAGCTCACTGTTCAAGATATGCTTTCAAAGGTATTTGATCAACCTGCAGTAGATGTTTGCTTATGACTTTATTTGTACGTCATTCATATGTCACATTCCAAAGTGAAGGTCTGCGTGAGGTTGCAGGAATATCAGTTATCAATTAAACTTTTGGCAATTTCTTAGGAATCAGTAAGAACCTCTGCCCATTTCTCAACAACCAATGAATTTCTTAGATCTCTCATATCTCAGTTATCAGTTAAATAACTCTTAATTTTTAAGCTAACAAGATTTGGACCAATTTTCTGCCACAGCAGCCAAACCCTACTGAGACCCTCGAAGTACCTACTTCGCAGACGTATAAATCCCTTTTCCCAGTCCAATTTTTTTCCCCAATTCCATTTCCCATTTTCATACTTATTAATTAGTTAAGTGAACAAGTTGATATTATTATTGCCTTGAAGTGAGATGAAAATCCAATCGTTCATTTTATATCACCTTTATTTCATTTCTTTTAGGAAACAATTATGGATCTTCCAATTTATCGGTGAGCTCTGCACTTTCATGATTTACTTTATCTTTCCGTTGTGTGATCACAGTCAAAGTCCTGCACGATACTGCTGAATGTTAGGCGCAATTGTCACCATTTTTGGGAGAAGTGGTGAAGAGAAGCAGTACCAGCCGCAAATGGAATGAGATAGGGGAGTTAATGCGCCTCCTCGCGGGTCTCCAATAGCAATGTCCACGAGCGCTTTGGTCAGCCAAAAATGCACTGTTTCTTGAAAGCGGATTGCCCTTAAATTATCTGGAAAAATATACTGACCTAAAGGTCTGCCAAAGACCTTTTTATCACCAAATGTTCTCTTTTTTCACAGGATTTCGTACTGTGTGGCAGATCCTTACTTTTCCAAAGTGTTTGCGTTTATTTCTCGGGCGCAAGGCAGACAAGATTTAACCTGTTACGCTTTCCTATGCAGTAAAGAATCAATGGTAATGTATTGTTTCATTTGTTTTTGCTTAATGATTGTAATAAAGAGATCTCATATCGTAAAGTTCCGAGCAAAAAATAACCCTCGTTTCTTTCGGAGTTGGCAGCCTTTTCTATCGCTACTTCGGAGGAAGCTAAATGGTGTGCCATACACTGACGTATGTGGTCCGATCTATCATAACAATAAAACGTCGAGGAAGCCATCAGCCGTTCTATATATAGCGGTGAGAAAGGGTTAAACTTGGTAAAGAGAATGTTCACGTTTTGTTGAGTCACTGGAGGGTAGCAAAGGGTTTACGTGTGAAATGTGACGGGGGCAAAAATTAATGTGTAGCAAGTGAAAAGCAGTGAAAAGACTAACTAGTCTGAGTATCAGGCCTTCCTAAGGGGAAGGGAGAGAGAAGAGGAGCGAATCCCACCTTACTGATACTCGCGCTACTAAAACGCATACGTGGTTCGTGACTCAACGAAAAAACATTGTTAACAGTGGCCAAAAGTGTATGTGAAACCTGAATTTTGTTAGAATTCGTGTGTGAAACGACATCACAACTTCCACACCCCCACCTGTACTGAATCATACGCAACATTGCTTGATATAGCAGCAAATTGAAGGACAAGTTATGTTTCTTGAGGTTTTATTGCAAGAAATGGATGCTTATCAGAGTTTTCTTTTCAGGCCCAAGCTATGGCGTTGACTATCGCCGATGCCTTCAAACTTGCCTATGAAAATCACGAGAAAGGGAAAGCCGACAAAAGTCACCAGAGTTCACGAGTTGCACAGGACGACAACAAGGAAAATGCTCAGCATGTCAAGCCTGTGGTGAATCACGGTAACATTGAGGCTTTGTACGCGACCCCCGTGAAAACGAAGGCTCCTCAGCTGGCTGCACCGGTCATTCAGGTCAGCGGAGAATCTTCCTCAGCGACTGCAGTGGAGGATTCCAGCACGAAAATGCAAGCTTTGGTAATTTATCGGTTGGATTATTATCAATTGCTTATTAATAAATTCTCATACCAAAGCTACTTTCTTGCCTTAACTTACAGCAGAAGCCTAGAATTTCGTTCGATAAGTCCTGAACAAGGCTAGGCTTTGCGTGTGAATGAATGTATGAATGAATGAATGAACGAAGGAACGCATGAATGAAGTTTAGTAATCTGTCTAAAAGTACCTAGCAGAGGAAAACCCTTTGCTAACACAGGTAACACACAACTAAGAATAAATATAATGTGGGGGGGGGGGGGGGGGGGAAGGGGATCTTGCCAACCGAAGGATATACAAAGTACACGCGTTTAATGTTTTTTTTTTTTGTCTTTTTTTTTGTCGAATGTTACTTTGGCGGTCTTTTTGGTGTAATTTGACGGTAAACCTGTCTACATTTCCTGTTGCAGGACATCGGAACGGATGACGACGATTTTGATGCAGAATTTACGAAGTACGCCGATTCTTTCGTATTTATTTATTAATTTATTTATTTAATTTTATATTATTACATCTACCAATGCCTAATTTATTAAGATAGAGCAGGAGCCATAATCGGGAACGGAGACCGTAAGCGCGCGCCATTTCAAGTATTGGGGTTGTCCCCATGATATGGGACAATAATTCTATTTTTAGAACAAATTGCGCCATCACCTGCGGCACACGCGCGTGCATGCTGCGAGGATTTTTGCGGATGTCGCGCGGGGGAAATGGCATCCGAAATTCCCGAAATGTTTCATGTTTTTGCCCCACAACTCAACGCGTTTACGTCTGTTGGAGTTTTGCTTAAGTATTTTCGTCGTAAGCTGCTCCAGTTTGAGTGAAGTAAGACAGTGTCGAATTTAGGTATGTTCCGCTGTAAGCTTATATTTATCGCTGACCAAGTTGTGTTCCGACTGATACTTCTTTTACATGAGCTGTACATTACTCCACTTTAAATTTCACATATGTTGAAGATTAACAGCTTTTCCATTATACAGCAAAAAACTAGCTGGATATATTTAGATATAGCTGAGCTTCAGGACTTCATAGTTTCCTAGTTCCTCTTGCCACACGCTTGCGAGGAATTTGTCAGTCTATTGCGACCGAAAAGTAAAACAAAATAATTGCTAGTTTGAGTTTCACTTGAATTGTAAGCAACGCTTGATGTTTCATCGAGGCTTAATAACTTTACGTCCGTAGATACTGCTCAGTTTTATTCGTGTAAAAATCCAGTAAATTCTCTGTTGTCGATGAATGAGAGCGCCCGCCGATGCGTGTTTTGTACAGTCAGTAAACATGACAAATTGTACTTCCGCCGCACTTTCGTGTGAAAGCGTACATCGAACTCACACAATAGCTCTATAGTTTTTAAATATGTTTAAGATTGATAAATGTTTGAGAACATATTAAAAGCTAAGCTGAAAATATGTGAATAAAGCAGAAACAATCAGCAAAGTTACGATGACGCTTTCTTTAATCAACTTGGAATAACGATTTCGATTTTGTTGATCGAGTTATAAAAACTCCTTGTCTATTTTCATTTTCGCAGTGTAAAACTTCACTATGCTTATGTTGAAGAAACACACATGATGTTAGTAGCCTTTTTTGCATTCGTGAAATTTGTTGCAGCATCTCAACACAAAAGATAACGAAAGAAATCTTTGTCAAGATTTGTTGACAACTGAAAACACCGACTCGGACTTGAAAGTGCACGAGCTGCACTATGCAAATAAGCTAATTGTACGCGTCAGACTTTCCTTTCAAAAACCTTTGCAAACTCACCAAACAAGCAGAGACAATAAGAAACCATCAAAACAGGTTTTGGTTATGATTAAACATTGTGTGAGAAACTCACAAATTAACTCGATACCAGAGTAGAGAGTTTTCTTGCTATATTCTTAAGCATACGCGTGAGCTTACAACGAGCGTGAGCAGATCTTATTATTCATTCCCAGCGCGAGATTGAAGCCTTGTTTTCGACCCTGAAAAACCCACCTTTTCCGTTAGCTCAGAGCATTAAACTACATATAAGCGCCCTGGTTCGTATTCCCTGCCTTATTCCCTGCCATCGCTGTGAAAAATACGCAAGAGGATCTCTAACTCTCACCATTTGATCACGCAACGTGACAACATCTACGCGAGAGCGCCTGACATGTGCGTGAATCCGCGCGGATATATGACGTCAGGATGGCGCAATTTGTTCTAAAAATAGAAAAATTGTCCTATATCATAGGTGCGCGCGAATCCCGAGACTTACGGTCTCCGTCCCCGATTATGGCTCCTGGATAGAGTAATGCCTGTCGTTCATACCAGAGTTGTAAAAATCCCGTTTATCCTGTTTTCAGGTTAGCAGAATCACGATCTAATCCAATCTTGTTTGAGACACCAGTGAGGAGGCGAGATTTTTTCGATGACGTCAACCATCTCATGGCCACTGAAGCCACGGCTAAAGAGTTGATGATGGCAAAGTCCCATGAAGATCTTTCTTTAATGTGAATTGCCGAGAAAGCGTGAAATAATTAAGAATAATTGAATACGGGATCCATTTTTCTATGAGTGAATAGTCAAAGACGCGAAGGTGAATTGGCTATCGCCAGTAGAAAACGGTAGCACGTAGAATGAATTTTTAGAACAAAAATTCTCTAACATAAACAAACTAAAGAGATGTAGCTTCCTAAATCCTGAATACGTTGAGAACATGTCAACACCGTGCGCAAGGAAGACTGAGTTGATTATGACCGTCCTGCAGTCATTATCAAATTAAAATAATAGTCAATTTAATTCAGGAACTCGGAAGGTACCTCAAATCGAGCTGGGGCGTAGGGTACTAAATATATAGGGCAATCTTTGGTTACAATATTTTTCTCATTGGCTTAAGCGATGTAGTTTGTGCTCAAACTTAAGAAATATCATTTCTGAGTATGGAAAAGACGGAAAGGGCATGGCAAGATTAACTGTCTCAACTACCAAGCACTTTGAGCCTGGCACAGTGACTAACTTTTTTTTGGCAACGCGGGTAGAAACTTAAAAATTTACGAAGAATGTATGTGGCCCATTTGCCACTCAGAAATTGTTGAAGTTTTTGACACGCAATTTGTCCTTGAATATTACACCCAAAGAGTCTAAAATTTCGACTGTTACTAAGTTTTTGAAGCTCTTTGAATGTTTGCAGGAGTGAATTTGGCTCTAGCATAATGCCATCTTTTTGCAAAGGCGTGCGTTAATGAGGAAACATGTAAACGACTTCAGCAACGATCGCTCCATAAGCTGTAAGGGTATGTGCTGACGTGAAGGACATGGTTTCCAAACAATTTGTTCTCTGATAAACCTAGATATACAGAAATATAGAAATCAGAAGGTTTTGACCTACAAGAGGGTAAAGTTTTAGGCATCACATTGGCAGACCTCAATTCACAGGAAGCCTCCGTGTATGAGCCATGAATTCCAGTCGTTATAGAAATGTTAGATTGCGTACCGCAAAACCAAAACTAAAGTTATCACTCTGACCAATCAGGAAGGACGCGGTCAATCCTGTGAACCAATCAAAGCAAAGAAGCAAAAACGTGTTGCGAAACGCAACATTTTCGGCATGTTCATTTTAGCGAAACACCCTTCGGATTCCTTTGAAGCGAATTGCCACCAATCCCGGGTTGGACACAGTGGATGGGTAGATATTCATTTAAGACGTTTCTGTTTAAGCTTTCCTTCTTGAAAGTTATTTCTGTCATTTATGACGTAAATAAGACATACAAGAAAACAATATTTTACTCCTGGTATCAAGTTGATTGCCTGCCCTTCACCTCCAACCTCCGCAAAATGCATGTATACTACGCTGGGCAGTGCTACATTGTACAATTTCTTCTGAACAATGAGGAGAATGAAGACCGTTTATGGCAAGCGGCGAAAAATTGTCCCCGATTTTGTTTTGTTTTTCTCAATCCCCAAATCAACCTTAACACAAGAATAGAAAAAACTCCTATTTACAGCAAATACAAATATTCACAGTTTATAGTGCCAATGACTTTGGACGGACAGCAAAGGTATGCCATTTTCTGTTTGCCGTAAACGTGACTTTTAACCACTCCGTTTAATGTCAATTGAGTACGTTTGTATGTCCCCAGGCGTGGCTAGAGATGACACACGAACTATGAATGTTTGAACCTTTTTTTTTCGTTTGATATCGGTGTTGAGCCGTTTCCTTCCAAACTTGCCTATTTCTAATCTCCTGCCCAGTTTTTTTTATCGCTTAGGCAAAAATGAGAAGGTCTGGGTACAAAAATAAACCGCACTCATGTTGCGACATCATTTTCGTATGTTTTAATCGATTGGGTTGTAAACAATAACTGAAGTAAAGTGTACCCTGCAAAACATAAACAGTGTAAATGGACTCGTTAAGAGTGTTTGCGGCGAAGGTTAAAAGTAGCCCTCAGCTTATAAGGAAAACGTTTGCCAGTTCGGAGCACGACTCGTATTCGAAAGTGTCACAAGGAGACAAACTCAAAGGTAGGGTAAATATTGTGAGATGAAGAAAACATTCAGCTTTACTGCTAAAATGTGCCTTTTATTTTAGAATAATGAACATTTACCCACAAGGTGGTGTAAAATTGTTCTTGCAATAAAGTTGTAATGATATCTTTTGACAGAAGCTGAAAAAAACTTTTTCTTTTTAACATGGGGCTCGACCAGAATTTTATTATTTTAACACATCTTGGTGAAAGAAAAACAACAAATTGGAAAAGTCCAGTTTTCAAGTAACGCTTACCAGCGTCTTAAACAGCTAATATATCTTTGTTATTCGAGCTTGAGGCATCAGATTAAAGGGAGGAAATATTTCTTAAAACGCAAGCTGATAGCATAACGTGCATACGGAAATTGTAAGTATGCAAACACCGTGTATTCGGCACGTGAATTGAATAAATTTGACTAGTAAGTTCTTGTTTCAGGTTAAAAACCTGTCATTCTATTGAAAAAAAATCCCCTGTGCTTTAACTTAATGCATATGTTTTCTATACCTAATGATGTTAATATAATAAAGCAGCGGGTATGTGTTGTTTTGGTGGTTTTGGTATTAAGTTAAAACGTATTTCCCGTTTGCGCACTCTATTCAGCACAGTTATAAGCATACGAAATATTCATTTTGATGTGAATTTAACAACAAATATAGATAAGAGTGAGTGACAAGAATATCCAGCGATCTCAGTGCACGAAACATTTCGGTACGGCTGTAAAATAACCTCGGCGTTTCGACAGGATTGCCAGTTCTCCAATGTGTTTAAAGTAGTCGCAGTGATGTTTACCCATATTTATTTCGGTCAGATGCGATTTCATGTTGACACCTGCTAGGCCAGCTAAGGTTTAAAGAGCTCACTATTCTCCTGCGTTACTAGGTAACGCTGAAGAATCATGAGCAGCGAATGAAGCACGCGATCGACCGCTTACATTTCCTGTAAGTAAATCTATAATCCTTCCTACCACAAGACATAACAAGGACACCATGGCTCAAAAGACAGCTGTACCCTGATTTAAATTCCAAGCTCAATTATTTTGTAATATTATTAAATTTACTATCGTAAATGCCGCGACCTGATGGGAATGGCACAGCTTTCTGGATACATTTCTAGCAGATTAGGCCATTTTTGACAAATTTGCGGCCGCGAGCCGTTGAGTCGAGAGATTAGGGAGTTTAAGAAAACCACGACGGCAACGGCAGCGCGACCGTCGTTAAACAAAAGGTTTAATGAGCAGAACAATAGCTGTGCACGTGCGTTATAATTCTTGGTACATTTCTTTGCCGTCCTCTACAAAACAACAACGTGAAATGACCCTAATAATAGGGAGCTTAAGCACGCGCGTTTTTGAGACGCGGACGGCAACCGGAAGAGAAGATTTCGCATGCTAGGACGGTATTGTCTCCCAGTTTTTTTATACTACTCATCTCTAATGCAGAAAAGATACTTAGCAATGTAAATGTGGTTGTGTGAGGACAAGTTAAAAGTGAAAGTAGCTCACTTCCGGCTACCGTCCGCGTCTCAAAAACGCGCGTGCTTAAGTTCCCTAATGAGTTTTTAGCAACTCAATCGTGACAACATCGTTTTCCAAAAGCTTCTTTTTCAAAATGTTTTCCGTCCAAACGAAATCGAAAAGCCGGCGTTTTCGAATTCCTACCGTTAATTGTTTGAAGAGCGTTTTCGCCAGAAAGCTCCATTTCGTGACGAATTAGTGTGGGTAGAGGGCCTCACCGTAGAAATAAAGATGCGTTTTCAAATTTCTTCGGCGTAGTATGGACGCTGTCAAATAACCATAACATGGCGAATAATAATGATGATAAGTGCGAATAACAAAAAAGATTGCTACAAAAGTTCCACGATTTTACTCGTAACGCGTGTAAGGCGGAACAACAGCATTATATGTATTTATTATATGGGCACGAGTGTTTTACTTGAAAATACACCACTCGTAAAATCACACTCGAAACGACATCCGGGACTCGGGTAACGTATTTTACATATACTCATTAGTGAAGATATCGATTACTTCACTAATATCATGTTTGACCCTTTAACTGTGCTTAAATTTGTTGGTGCGTGATCGAAACATTTTCGGATCTTCCTCGAAAGTCTTCGGCAATCTTCGGCAATCTTCGGCAATCTTCGATAATCTTCGTAAATTTTCGGAAATTGTTCGGAAACGTTCGTGTGGCCTCCGGATATTTTTGGAGAATTATCCGCGTCTTCCGAAAGTGGTCGGAAATCTTCGGAAAATCGCCAAAAACGTCGTTAACAGTATGTTTACAGAATGAACAAAATAATACATAGTTGCCTGTAGATATGGAATATCACTTCTCGTGTTCTACTTGATATCTCACGAGTGAGCGCAACGAACACTCGAAGATATACTTCATATCTACACGCGCCCATGTATTATCCTCTGCCTCTATATATTTCACCAAGGAAAACAATCCTCTCTAAAACTGTCTCGAATATACTGGTCAGGTAAATACCACGACGATTGGCTTCATGCTGAGGAATCCCTGAAAGAAGGAATTCACTTTTATGCCAAGGTTAGTCTGGGTTCAACCTGGCCTCTTTTTTGTTTTTGTTTGTGTGTTTGTTTATTCGTTTGCTTTGATTATGATTATGGTTCAGACAAGTTACATAGATCTGGTCTAAATTCTTTAAAATTCCAACATCACCGTCAGCAGTCAATCAGATAATGCCTTTATTGTCATTTTTGTCACTATAGCTCCGGCAATAAATTCCTGTCTCTGTTTTAAACTGGTATCTCATGGCGATCAACTAAAGCTTATATAATTAGGCCACACCCAGATTGTTATTTCACAGGCCGTATTATGAACATTTTCGGACATGCTTCCCCTCGTTGACGCGTGTTCAACTGCTCTTAGTTCATGATTACTTTCGGTGGAGTTAAGAAACGATAAATTGAGCCATCCACAGACTACTATCCTTATATATTTGGTTTATATCTTTTCAGAGCAAGGAGGGGCAAACAGGGTTAAAAATTAAAAGACACTTTGATAACACTGAAGACTATATCTTGATTATTTCGTTTAAGTTTTGCAATACTCCGTTTTTCCGCCGTAACCACGAGCAAAGAGCAAAGTTTACTTAAATTATTCACCGCAGTTATTAAACTTAGTAGCTTTAATCGCAGTTTTTTTTTTTAACAAATTATTTATTTCTCATTCAGATGCTTGGATCCTGCCCTGTGTATCAAGCTCAGGGGGTGGGCTGCACAGACGAAGCAGTACAGCAAATTGTATCCAACACTAAGAAGGTAGTGCTTGAGTATGATGCGATTAGTTGGGACGGCATTTTCTTACTGGAGCAAAGTAGTGTATAGCTAATCTTAGGGGAGCGCACCTTTTGCTAATGAGACCCGATGAACATTGATGGATAAAATACATATATGTTAAAGTGGCCAAAATAGTTTCCTTTTACAAGAGTTGAACTCGTGTGACCCAGTTCAGCTATAAGTCAGTGAGGTTTACTTTTAAGCAATTACTTTGAAATCTTTTCCCCAGACAATGAACACTACTCCGTCCAGTGGAAGCCTTCAGAAGGTGTTAATGACAGTGACAATCCGGAAGCTTACTATCGAAGATATGTTTTCAAAGGTATTTACCAGCCAGTTCTTAATATTATTCTAAATTCTTTGTAGTTTCTCTTTACAGTCTTGTTCCATGGTCGAACAAACATTAGACTGGTAGCAATCTGTTTTTCTCTCGAAATGAGGCAGGGATTATGAGGAAAGACGTTTCATATCTGAAAGGATTTGGTCGAGACATGACTGCGGCGCTCTTCTCAGCCCTTCTTCGTCAATACATACCGTCCTTTTGCGTTGGTGTTCACGGATTAATACTCGTCTGACCCTAAGAGAAACAACCGGCTGCCGGCAGTCTAAACAGGTTCTCTGCACCGAATCGACAACCGCGAGAATCGATAAGAAAATCATAAATTAGGGACCCCATCTTCATGCTACCCAAAATCTGAGAACCAACCCGTAGTAAGTTACCCGGCTCAGTTGTAAATTAAAATGGTCCTTGATGTTTATGTCACTCCATTTTTATCTTCTTCAGGAAAAGATCATAGAAATTCCAATTTATCGGTGAGTCTCAACTTTAAATACATTTAACTCTCCTGTAGTTTAAGTTAAACAACCCTGGAACTTGTCAAAGCGTTAGCTCAATGACATGGCCGAACATCAATGGGTACTATTCAAATGGTCGTATTTGAAGTGATGCTGCCATGGACTTCCTTCTGGGTTCTTAATTATTGATCGAGATAACGTGTCTGCAAGAGTCCTCGCTCTGCCACCAAGAATTACCGATCGTTATCCGATTGCATTGCTGCTAACTTTTACAATCAATTTTAAGAAGTTTATTAAGGTTTCTGGTCCAGATTCAATCGAATCTTAGTCTAGATCTGTCAACAAGGCCCCTGAAACAACTCAAGTTTTTAAAGGAAGACATACAAGCCATTACGATTGATTTACCGGCGTTAATAATGGGGTTGCTGCTGCTATTGTCACGCTCAGCCTGTTGCAACCAGACGGCACAGCTCCCAGGGCCATCTTCCGACATGCTATTGCTTACACCCCTGCACCGCCGCCATAGTTACAGCCAACGCCACTGCATACCTTTGCTATTTCGGATTAAACACAACATTGACATTAAAATAAACACAAACATTGTCATCGGTATAAGTTGGGACTGCTATTTCTTTTCCCATTGCTACCTTCAATAGTTTCCATCGACATTAGGGACGTTAACTGAGTAAAACATGACGGCAACCTGTGGAGGAGAACGCCATCAAATTAATTGTTCCATTAGCACAACAGTGGTCGTGCACGTGCCTATAAAATCTTTGTATATTTCTTAGCCTTCCTCTTCCAAACAACAACGTGGAACGACCAAGTTCTGCGTAGTCTCGAGAATACGAACGGCGACGGCTAATTTTTCGTGTCTCCATTTGGAATCGATCGCTAGCTTTACATCCTTAGTTTGAGTGGGTTGCTAGACCGATTGGTGAACTGAACAGATCAAGATAATTTTGAAATTCAAAGGTAAAATATAAATCTATTTTTTTACTAGGCGTCAGCAGTTAGAGTCATTGATTAAGCTCTGTAATGTCTTTCACACAGTGACTGCCAATGTCTTACCGTTTCCATTATCAGTGCCACCACCATCACCTTTGCACCGTTATTGCCGTTATCATTACCCGTTTCATCGACATATGATTGTAATTCTTTTACAGGGTATCATGTTGCGCGACGGATCCCAACTTCACTAAAGTGCTGGCGTTCATTTCTCGGGCTCACGAGGGACACGATTTAACCTGTTACGCGTTACTTTGCAGCAATTTTTCGATGGTAATACACCGTTTAAGTTTCTTGCAATAATTATATTACCATTTTTTATGGCTTTCCTCAAAAATAGTTCGTGCTGTGCGCTTCCAGAATGCCTCCATCCCTTTTTATTTTGAGAAATTTGTACCCATGTACCATATTCCAACCAATTATATTTAAGATATTATATTTGATTCTTAACCCGCCAATCATTTGCAAAACCAATATCTACCAGCATCATTTTATTTAAATATTTTTATAGACATCAAATTTTTTTTATCGGTTCGGTGATCAATTCTTTTTCTCTCGAGAGCTATGCACTTCGTGATATGTATCAATGTTTTATGGGAAATGGTTTCCATCATTATATGAGATTTAGTAAAGGTCTGAAGATGGCACAAAAGGTGGCTGTTTACACAATTTTCTTTTTTTGTTTCATCTTAAGGCGCAAGCCATGGCATTGACTATTGCCGATGCCTTTAGAATGGCCTTTATTAATTACGAGAAAGGGAAATTCGACGAAAGTCATGGAGGTTCGCGACTTGCACAGTACCACGACAAAGAACTTAATAAACAGGGTGAGGCTGTGGTAAATAATGAGTTTGTCGACACTGAAACGAGCCCTAACACCACTACGACGGATCTTTTGAATGCACCAGTCATTCAGGTCACGGAAGGTAGTTCCTCACCAACCACAGAGGAGGACTTAACCAAGAAAATGCAGGCGTTGGTAAAATATACTTTATTAGCATGTGCCCACTACCCTAAATACTCTCTGTTCGAGACAAGTTTTTGTTGTTGATTCTATGAGTGTTAGTGAAAACGACCGTTTGATTAAACTAAGCCCTTTGCACGATCCGGTCATATGGTACAGAATTAGTTGTGCCGGGACGCAAGTTACACAGTGGGTCTTTCAAAACAAAGGGAAGTCGTGCTGGACTGGTGGGAGTTCCTTTGTTTTGGAAGTCCCACTGTGTAACTTGCGTCCCAGCATAATTAATTCCGTACCACGTGACCGGATCGTGCAAAGGGCTTATTAAAAAGGTATTTAACAACAGCGACTGAATATGGGATGTAGGAGCAAAACCTCGAGCATGACGTACCAGAAATACCCTTCAGTTTGTTGGTTTTTATTTTATCCCTCAGTTAGTACGCGCGCTGTGATTGGTCATAATCAATTTAGCGGGCCGTATTCCGCTGTACGGCCCGCTAAAATTTAAAACTATTTTTGTTGCCAAAATGTTTCGTGATTTATCGCCAAGTGTTCTTTACCCTTTTTGCAAGTAAACGTTTAGAATTTTCTTGCACTTCTGAAATTGTGTATTAATTATCTCTTATTTTGTTTCCATGGCAACGCTGAAAAAATTTACATTTCAACAAAAGAACTTTTAAGTATTTTTTTAATGCGTTGATCTCGCAGAATTTTCACCAAACGGAAGCAGGAGAAAATAAGTGATTCACAACTAATGATTTGGCGAGATGCAATTGCTACCAAGACAGTAGTTTCGATTAATACCTGTCAGCCATCTTGGATCCGCCATCTTCGCTGTTAAAACACTATTATTCTAAAGCAGAATGTGGCAAAATTGTTTGAAAATTGAAAGCATTTTCCCTGTTGATTCAAAACACTCATTATGCAATTAAAAAAACTTGGGAAAAGCTCCCTTATGTTGCAGAAGCCCAAAACTTTATAAGAAATGGAGAAAAATTGCCATAAAAAGAAAGCATAATTCACTAGGAGTGATGGTTTCACAATTTCCTCAACACTATCTTCTTAATCTAGCTTAACGGATTATTTCTATTGATATTTAAAATGTCGTAATTTTCCTGATCCTCCTCGTCATCAGAGCATTGTTGATCAAGAATCTCCTCTTCCTCAGCGCTATTAGGGGGTTTAAGAAAACCACGACGGCAACGGCAACGAGAACGTCACCAAACAAAGCGTTTAATGAGCAAAACAATTAGAGACCTTAAGCAAACCACGACGGCAATGGCAACGAGAACGTTACCAAACAAAAGGTTTAATGACCAGAACAATGGCTGTGCAAGTGCGTTATAAATCTTTGTACATTTCTTTGCCATCCTCTTCAAAATAACAACGTGAAATGACTAGGTTCTGCGTATTTTGGAGAACGCGAACGGCAGCGGCTAATGTTTCGTATTTTAATTTGGAATTCAGCACTGACATCACACATTTAGCTTGAGTAAGTTCTGGGACGGATAGGTGCACGGAACAAATCTATACTGCTGCGAAATTCGAAGGTAACATATAAAACTATTTTTTACTGGAAGTCGTCTCTGGACGTCGTCTCTGGCGTCGCCGTCGTCATTACTTAAGGCCTTACTTACTTTAAGGCCTATTGTTGCAGTCACAAAGGCGGCACATATCGGTGCATTTAAGGCCATTTGTAAGGCAGGTCGGCACGTGGACAGCTTGCATGATCTTGCACAAAAACAGGAGAGAAACTCAAGAAGAACTGCAGGGGAAGGTTTACCATTCATCCATTTGATGGATAAGTTGCAGTACTCTTCGACCCATCCTTGGCCAACTAGTGAAGGGACTTGAGGGCAGCTCTGTAAGCTTCTCCAAATAGCTGCTTGCAATTGGTAGTTTGCTCTCAAGGAGTACATCCTTAAACAACAGAAACAATCTGCACAGGGAGGTAGCTGGTTCGAGTCAACTTTACCTTGTTTGGCACAGAATATCCTACAAAAAGTCCAATGGCGTTACAGACTCCATAACCATGCGATAATTAAAAAAAGGCCTTAGACGTAATAACTAAACAGCTCTGTATGTGCTGCATGGAGAAACACTCTGGTACCTGCTTCCTCGTGCGTCGACCTTAGCTCTTCCCTTGCTGTTACTCCGATTGAGGAGAGTTCATAGCAGTAATCCTCGGTCGTTAAGAAGATTGTCTTTCCAGCGAAGCTCTCTGTGCCTCTCATATTGCCACTTTTCTGAAATAAATTTGTTCAGGAGCGATTTATTCTTGGAATTGGACAAGAATGTCCGCCATTGATGTATCTTGTAGTCTGCCTTGAAGTTTCTGACTTTATGACCGCTTTCTGAGCCTCTCTTCTCTCTCTTGCGGTTTTTGATCGAATTATTTCTGTAAACGTCGAAGACCACGTCAATACGCTGGCTGTCTGTTCCTTCATTGAAAACCATGGACATCATACTGTTAGCCAATTCAGCAAATGTTTTCTGGTCGCCTCTTATCTTCTGGACCATTACCATTCCGTCTAAAATTCGCCCGCACGGCTGAGGAATCATATCTGCTGCTGTCATATTCTTCTGGCTGGCTTCTTGGCAAGTGATGATTTGCTGGTTCTCTTCAGTAATCCCGGCATCAGCCGAGTCAAGGGCCCAAGGGCAAGGTCCGAGAGGGTGTCTCAGTACATCATTCAGCTTTAACGTTCTGTTCTCAGCAGTAATGATCATTTGAGCAAACTGCGCACGATCCGCTTTAATGATTACCTCCTTGCTTGACCCTATTTGTCCTTTCATCTTCTTGTTTAAACTTTGAAGTTCGTAATTTTGTCGCAGAATTTCACCTTACGTAGGTCAGACTCAAGCCTGTCATGACAAAATTTCTTATAAACCGTCCCTCCGAAAGCCTCTGCCGGAAGCATGCAGATCATTCTCTATCTCAGGAGTTGCGAGATTGCCGGTAGATAGACAACTAGGTCTTGCCTTTCTCCCTTAAAGGGATTGATCCAGCTTCCTTCGGGAAACGATTTCTATTCGCTTTCATTCCTTTTCCTTTTCCTCGCTTGCTCACTTCCAGGGGGCGGAAGGAGGTTCCGGGACCAAAATGCCTGGCTTAGACAGCAATAACATTTACTCGATTAGATGTTCCTGCGCCATAAAGCGTCTCTTCTATTCTATCAATATTAAATATTAAGCCTGGAATTTAATAAATCTGATCAAATAAACTCAAACAGTTTGTCATAAGCTTGAGACTCTATATCAAAAAAATTGTTTTTCATCCGAGTCCGGTCCACTGCTTTCCAAGTCAGGGTACTTGCTCGCTTTATCTGGTCAGGTACAATCTCAAAAGCACCGACCATGGTAACACGCTTTAGCTGCTACCAAATCGCGACAGGCAAGGCCAATAAGCCTGCTATCACCCGCAGCAGTAGCAACTTTTCTAAAGCATCTAAATACAAGTCAACCTTCTGAGTCAAAGGGATCGCGTGTTCTTGTACATGCAGTCTTATTTTCGCAAAAAGTGTACATTTTCGAGCAAGTTCTGCTCGTGCTTGGCTCTTGCGGACGAGATCTTTGCCTTTCGCTTTCCAAATTAAACTTCGAAATCTGTTTCGCGGCCGTTGTTTAAAAAATGCTCTCCAGCTAATCTCGCTTCATGCTAAAAAAACTTCGGCATTTCCTTTGATATATGACTTGGGGAATTTCTCCTTCCTTGGTATTCTCTGCCAATGGATAAAGCAATGGCCCATAACTCTTAATCAATGGTAGCCTCGTTCTATAAATATTTCAAAGAGTCGAATCTTTTCTTAAAATAGGAATAATTAGCAGATTTTTATCATATGAGCAGTGAATAATATAAGTTTTAAAAGCAGGTCTTTAGTTTGGTCTAGGAATAAAACAACAATCGAAACTGTACATATCAGTTAAGTTTCCTTGAGAGTCGAACAGAGACTCTTAAATGTTTGTAAGTATTTTGTTCAGTGAGCCTAAAAATACTAAGTGTTCCCTGTTTCTCTATATTACTTGAAAAAAAGCGTCCAAACTGCGAAAATTTGGCAAGAACTTTGAAGTATTTACTATGCAGCGAGACCGTCATCTTAGACGTTACCCATGATGCTTTTCGAGTTTGAGCTGCATGGTTTCATTTAAGTTTTTCTTTTTCAAATCAACTTATAAATTTTATTTTTTTAACCAAAAATGTTAAGAAAAGCTGTTTACTGTACAATGTAGTAATTTATTAATATTATAAATAAAGAACGCATTTAAAATAACTGTTTTAATGTGAGCCTCGTTTCCATGTCACAGCAATATTTTTGAAAAAAAGAAGTACGCAAAAAATACTAAAAGCTACTCTTTCACGATTGCTATCAAGTAAATTTGAAAAGTCCTTCATACAATATTTCATCAGATATCACTCACATTTTCTTCCCCCGAGTGGTACCGAGAACCTGCCCTGGCCCATGGACTATCTCCCATACAGACCGACTTAGCTCGGTTAATAAGATGTTTATTATATGGCAAATAAGAAAAATTTAAATCGTTTAATGAAACTGGTTTGCTGACATTTTGCATGCAAACGGAGATGAGCTTAACTTAAACCTGCCGAAATTTGCTCGTCCTCCTTACTTTTTTTTTTGTCATCAGGCTTTTTGGCACTACCATAAATGATTGAGAAAAAAAATAAAAGAAAACGGTGAACATTTTTGTATTTTAGTTTGCTACTTTTCAACGCAAAATAAAACCGGTCTAGATGCCGGTCTAAATGGGAAAATCTAGACCGCGGTCAATATCGATTTCAGCCAATCAAATTTGTAAATTCGGTAGTTCCCAGTCCTTGTGAGACACGGCCATATAATAAAACCTGCTAACGACTTAAGAATCACTTAACAAGGATTTCAAATTGACTCAATTTGCTTTCGAGGTTTGCCAGAATTTGAACTTGTTCCGCGCGAATAGAAATCGTTTCCCGAACCCGTCAAACACACAGTAGAGATATAATAAATATCTTATTAACCTCGTTTTCTCGGTCCGTACTGTAAGTTATGGATCCTCGTTTTTGTCCCCCTCGATTTATTGGGAAAAAACTCGGTACGTAACTTACAGTACGGCCGTCGAACTCGCTTAGTAAGATGTATATACTACTTGACAAATTAGCGGACGGACTGTCATTTGGACAGAGGAGCTTGTTACCTGGCTTACTCTTTGCTTTGTTTTGTTTCGAGTGGTAAATAGGCGAAGCTTTAATGATATCATTCATTAACGTTATTTTGATATTTTTTTTAGGATCTCGCGGTGAATTTTGACGATTTCGATGCGGAATTTACCAAGTAAGTTCCTTATATCTCTGTTTCAGTTTTTCTTTTCTTGTATGAAATTAAATTTCGATAAACATTCCAAAATAAAATGAGCGATAGAAATTTTACACAACGTTTTGATGTCGTCATGACATCATTATCGAGTGACAGGAAAATAACGGTTCACATATTTGTTTAAACAAATAGTTTCGCGCGGATGGAATCAGATTGCGTGTTCAGGCTAGGTTTCTTCTTTCTAATAAACAGCATTTCGTAAATCAAACAATCCAGTTTTCCGTTGCATTTCTTTAGGACGGAAAAATTTTTGGCAAGGTCGTCGATGTTATAAAGGCCGTGATCATTCTTTAAATGCTTTCCGATTGCGGAGAACCTGTGTTCATCAATACGTTGGTGCAAATGCCGGCTGGTATACCCGACATACTCTGCATCGCACAGATCACATTGGTAATTGTACACTACGCATTGTTGATTAATTAGAGGTGGTTTTGGTTCACGCATCTTGAGATCTTCACAGATTTTGCGACTCTTGAATACTGGTTGAAGAGTGTGATCGATTTTCTTGCTCAGGTCAGATAGTTGTTTTTTCACTGCATCGGCCGACGTTTGATCTTTAAATGACAATACCACTCGGTGAGCAGTATCTTCGTTGACGGGTAGTTGAGGTGGCACGAGAGGATCTTTGGTCATCATTGAGGTGACAAAGTGAGAAATGATGGGGTTAATTAGGCTTTCAGGGTACTTGAAGTTAGTAAACAACAGCTTCAGGCGATCACATTCAGTCACGAAAGACTCCCATGTGGATGACAGGTGAAAAGCACGATTTACCATGGTTTTAATGAGCGATTTCTTGTACCTTTTGTCCACATGGCTTTGGTGATGGAGTAATAGGCCGGTATTTGTTGGCTTCCGGTAAACACTGATTTCCAGTTTGTGACCTTTCTTAAATATTTTCATACCAATAAATGGTAGCTTGTCGTCAGAAGCTGGTTCCATTGTGAAATTTATGGATGGGTGACAGTTGTTAAGTGTTGTTAAAAAGGCTTCTGCTGCTGGCACATCCTTCATCGTGGCAAGCGTGTCATCGACGTACCGGCTATAAAACTCTGGGAGCTTGTTGTCATGTTCTAATTTCTCTTCGATGGAGCAGAGAAATGCCCATTAGGGGTCCCAAAGGTGAGCCCATTGCCACTCCGTCAGTCTGTTCATAAAGCTTGCCATCGAGCTGTACTATAAATCCCATGAGCGTTCCTCGTAAGAACTGAAGGAGGTTCCATGTACATTCTCTCAAAACATCATGCACGCCTGAGGTCTAGAAAAACTGGTAGTGGATGCACGAGCGAAATGCGACTGCTTCAGCAGTTTTTCTAGACCATCTATTTGGTTTAGAATCTAGCATGATTAATCTAATTTTTTTTTTTATTTGTGAGAAGGAGAGGCGGGGAGGGGGTGATTGCGCTGGCAAAAGAACGTCCGGAACATGCATGCTCTATAATTTCCAGCTGTGCACCCAATCTATTCAACAGATAGGTTTTCACGATGCTGTTCAGTAATTGATCGCAGATGACGTCAAAATAAGTTAAGAACAAAAAATGCAATTGATTTTCATTTGTGCGCCTCACGTCCATGAAGTCATCTAGCCAGACGTCATCGTCATCGCCCTCTTATAGATCAAAAGTAAGAACCAATCAAAATGCGAGAATGATTTGACTAATTATACAAAAAATAAACGTGCACCGCTCAGCTCCAATAGCGGGTACACAACAGCTATATTCTAAAACTCGATATAATACGCAAACGCGTTACGCTGCACGTTTAGCAACATAACATAACACAACTGTCCTGCTGACTTTCCATTTGAACAAAATTCAGTAAAACTCGTTTATCCCGTTCACTGTCAGGTTGGCGGAGTCACGGTCCAATCCAATCTTGTTCGAGACGCCTGTTAGGAAGAGAGATTTTTCTGGTGACGTCAATCACCTCGTGGCCACTGAAGCGACAGCTAAAGAGTTGACGATGTCCAAGTCCACTGAAGATCTCCTTTCTTAATAGGCTATGCATTTCCGAGTTACCACGTGCCTCTCTTTCAAAACGAGCCCTCGTGCAAAACCTTTCAAATATAAATGAGTATTTGCATGAAAATGAACCTACGGGTGGAACACATGTTCATAGCAATGGTTTCGCACGAAGACTTGGGCGTTCTAAAACAGAGGCAAAAGGCAACTCGGAAATCGCCAAGTATTTTAAATAATATCAGACAACAAGCTCGAAATTTCTAGGAGCCAGGAACATGGCAGAGTTGACAATTTCTCGTAAAAACGAGCGATACTATAGTAATCTCATTCTTTAATTTAATAGAAACTGTTCTTGTTTTGTAGCACAAAAAGCGCAGTGTAAGCAATTTTTATTAAACATATTAAACAAAAGACTTGTTTAACACTTTTTAATTTAATTTAGATGTAGTTTTAAAATATGGGAAACCAAAGATAAATAAATAAATATTTCAAATTCATGAGAAAGACATAAAATGGAGTCATTAATTGCGTATACTCGAACTTCTTCTTAATATATTGAAAAAATGATTTAAATACACAAGAATTCTGCCAATAAAGATAAAACATTATTATACATTCTTTTAAAAGAAAACACTTCCATTTCTCCTTTTTTTTTACTTGTTGTGATTAAAATGTTACTTCTTAACCTTTTCGTATTTATTTCTAAAAATTAAAACTCTATTACCACTTCGATATAACTTTTTTTCGCCGCTTTGTCTTTCCGCTGTCCATTCCGTGGTACCATGTTTCGTCAACAGTACTTGACTGACTCTTAAACTGTAAGATTATGTTTGATGTTTCTATTTTCTTTCCTCCCCTCGTCAGCCTTCAGCTTAACACAACATCACGGTGGTCTGGTGACAAAAATGTTGTCCAAGATAGTAACTTCTCTGGAATTTACCAAATTTGCCTCGGTTGACTGCAGATTTCGAACTTCTTATCCTAATTACATATCGTTAATCTGTTGTAATGATTTGTCACAGTTGCGTGCTGTAGCTCCCATCGCTCTGTAGCATTCGTTGCTTTTCTTGTTGAAGCTAAGAAAACAAAACGCGCATCACGAATATTAACGATTCAGAAGTGTTTCATCAACAGACTTAAAAGTTAAAACCATCTTGTGCGACATAGTAAAACACACCACGAGTACAGTTTTATACCCACCGTAGAGAGAAAAACCTGGTTCTCACACGGCCGCAAACATTTAACATTGTTTGTTTACATTGGTCCTGAAAAGCCCCAATGGGGAGTGGCCAATCTCTCCCAGGCATTGACCGTCGGCTTGCCTGCGAAGTTGAGCTGAGTTCAACTTCGCAGGCAAGCCGGCGCGGCGGTTCTCGGTGATTGTCGGCGATGAAAATATTTTTATCTTCGAATGCAATGTAAGGGGTAACAACACGATTTTTCAAACAATTCCATATTTACAGATGGAATGGTTGAAAATTGCGCCAGTTCGATTTGCATTTCGGGCCAATTTGATTACGTCGGCGATCCATGCATCGCAGACGCGTCGGGGACCCACTGGAACAGATCGCTGAATAATGTCAGTTGCAACCAGCGACTACGTCGCAGGTAGGTCTGCGGGATATGATAACCAGGCTGAACTGGGAGAATAAAAAGTTTAGCTAAAGGACACCAGGCAATGACTCTGGCCAAATTCGAACTTAGACCAAATCTCTCAATACAGACTCCATCAGCACACAAACCGTTTGGCGGCAAGCTCTAGTTGATTCAATTTTACTGAACTGCTTACCCTGTTCAACAAGTCCCTAAGCCGTTGCAGCTCTTCTTCATTGCTAGTGGTGTTTTTACGAGAACATGAGCATCTGTTTGCATCCTTTATGGAACCACCTCGAGCCTCCATGGAACTCATAGTGCACGTCCGCAAACGGTAATCGCCATCTTGGCTACTCTTTCTGAGGGCTGCAATCTGAACAAAAGCTAACGGGTCATTTCCTGATCATTGATTTCTTTTATTAAAAAAGGATTCGCCATACATATATGTTTAGTTTTTCTTGTTTTCTAACCAACCGGCCGATTGACTGACAACCTACGAATACAGCCGCCCTCATCAATCCTGGCCAGTTTGGAGAGAGAGGGGCTTTATTCGCAGATTAACTAACTGACTGCCTGTGTACCTATTTATCTGCCAACCTAACTGCCTAACGAACGGACGGACGGACTGACTGGCTAGCTGACTGACTGACTGACAGACAGACAGACAGACAGACAGACAGACAGACAGACAGGGAAACAGACTTACTAACTGGCTCACTGACTAACAGAGAGACAGAAAGTCTGACAAACAGACAGGCAGTCTGTCTGTTTTTCTGGTTTGCTGACTGTCTGAGTGACTGACTGACTGACTGACTGACGGACCGACGGACTGACTAACATTTTCTGAATTTGTGCCACTGAACAGCAAATCTTTTCACAGCCATAGAAACGTCTTGCAGCTTTATCATTCTCAGACTCTCACCTTTGGTACAAACACGATACACAATGTAGAAGTCGTACTGAAAAGAATACAGGTAGCCGTGACAATAAAGGATGCTTCAAACTGCTTGTCTTGAACAAACGTCACAACAGGAGTCCCCACAACACATGCTATAACCACATTGTAAACGGCCATACCTGCAGGTAAGGAACAAAACAAAACAAAAAAACAGCCATTGCATACATTCTGTATTTATGTAATTAATTATTTATTCTGTATTATGTAATTAATCTGGCTCAGGATAGGATATCAGTTCTATTACAGGCCTTCCCTAATAATCTTTGGTTTCGGGTTTGTTGGGTTCAAATGGTTAGCGGATCATTACAGTGAAATACATTTAAAGACAAAAACTAACGATAAAAACCGAAATTTCGGTGTCTTCATGAATGCCATTGTCAAAGTAATAAAAAATACGGAAACGTCGGTTTTTATCTTTAGTTTTTGCTTGTTTATGCACACTAACTAAATCCTTATTAATAAAAAGTGAAATACGTGTCTTAAACCTTTTATTTAAAGTTTTGGTCTCGATTGCAAGACACCAGCAAGCCAGAAAATTTATATCAAATCCAGCATTGATTTCAAAATACTCACCAATGTGTTGAGAATCATTCAGTGCTGGAATATTGACGGTTCTGGTCTCCCAAGCCAGAAACAGACCAAACAGCAGTAAGATCCCTTTATAGGAGTATAACAAGCCCAACCAGATTGCAATGTTGTTCACCTCACAAATGTACATGTACGGCTCATGGAGAATGTTATCATCTTCAGGGTCGTGCTAGAAACAAGGTTTCACGATAATCAAAGTATTAACGTTTATTAATTTATGAGAAGTAATAATATAAAAGTGCTGTCTGTTCGTTATAGAGTGGTATCTTTTAGGAGTCAAATAACGCTCGAGGCGCTTCCAGATTCGTCTCTTTTGAGGCTTTAATTTAAACGTTTTCCGGAGAACATCCCTGACCTTTTCACATGAAGTACTCCCCCCCCCCCCCCGCCCCGCGGTGGGTAAGGCGGGGTAAATACACTAGAGCAAACGACTCTTGGAACACTACGAAAACAAAAGTCATGTTGTATAGACTTACATAGGTGGGTAGATATTTGGTTTTCATCTGGAGAGGATCCAAAAAATTCCAATTGAAAAGGAATATGACATCTATGAAAATAAGTACGCCAACGACACCGAAAAGACGCCAGTCTTTGATAACCTGGAAAATATTATAATCGAATAAATGTGGTAGAATGTAATATAATGACAATTATAATAGAGATAGGACCCTGCGCGTGCTTTGATTGGTCAAAAACCCATGTTTTATTAGAGTATAAAACGTATTTTCCTCGCGTTCTCAAATGACCGTCGTGTTTTATCACAGTGTAATACACGGCTTGGGCTTCTTTATTTGTTAAATACGAAACGTTTACACTTTCAACGTTTTGTCTCTCGTCAACTGAAATAAATGGGAACATTAAGAGTGGAAAGCAAAATTAATAATAAAAAAAAAGTTTGTAAATACCTTTTGCTTTGCGCTGACTATCCTTGTAACCTTGTGAACGCGCCAAGTTTTTGAAAACAAGGAACCAAAGACCAAGGTGAATCCAACGCAAAGAGTAGCAGCCCTTGCCTAGTTAATGATAATAATAATAATAATAATGATAAAAATAATAATAATAATAGTAATAATAATAATAATAATAATAATAATAATAAAACATGTGAGCTTATAATCTTTTCAGTTAAGAAATCTGTGCTTGATGCCCTTCTCTACTTAGCCTGGCCAGTTGGAGAATAGGCTTTACTACGGTTTTCGACGCCATCTTGACGGGTAGGCAAAGCGGTCAGAAATTACAGAGTTTCTATGGGAATCCGATAGCAAATAACTTTCTCCAAATTTGAATTTTACACAGTTTGTGAATCGCAGTGTTAAATACTGGGTAGAAGATTGCATTCACCAAGTTCAAAGGATGAAACTTGGTTAGAAGACACTCAGTTAATTTGCCAATTTTCCATACATTGGTCTGTAATTTTTTTTTCCCGTGAACTGTGTCAACCCAGCCAAATGTACAGACAAATGTAAGGAAAATTGGAAAATTAACTGAGCGTCTTTTAGCCTAGCTACATCCTTCAAACTTAGTATTTTAACATTGCGATTTGCAAACTCTGTAAAATTCGATTTTTCAAAAAGTTATTTGCCTTCGGATTCCCATACAAACACTGCAATTTCTAACCGCTCTACCTACCCGTCAAAATGGCGTCGAAAACCGTGATAAGGTCTATATTCCAACTGGCCAGTTCGAGAAATCGTTAAGCAACACAACGCGACGAGTGAAAGAGCTCTTTATCATCACCGTGAAGTAAACTAAGAATACTGAAAACAAATTAGCTAATTAAAAAAAATTAATCAGTAGACCCGGCAGCTAGCTGGTTAGTGGGCTAGAGTCCATGGATTGCATTCAAGGAACCAAATATTCAGCGTTTGAAAACAATAAACAATAATTCATTCAGCGTTCTTTATGACAAACGTGATCGGGCTAAATTCTTACATAAAGGACTGGACCAACAATGAAAAGAGGTTTCAATCATTTTGCATGTATCCTTGCGACATGACGGCACAATACTGCAACAAAGCTCAATTACTCCCGGCGTTTGTTAGAGAGCAGAATGTGTCTTTTGTTGCTAAGAGCTCAGCAGAATACTGCAATAGAGATGACAGGCGACACTGTACCTTGCAAAGATCAGCTGTGAGGTAATCGCCATCGAATGCAAAAAGGATGACAGAAGAATACGACAGAATGCAACCCAAGATGATGACATTGTTCAGGTTTGGACTTGACATCTTTATAAGTCTGATAATAGAGCACAAAACAAGAAATTTGAAAGATTTTCACTGCGGCGTGTGAATGGGGCTACTAGAAATTGAGGTTTTAGGTGAGAGGTTGAGAGTGCCGCTATGCCATTTGCAAGATAAATCAGATTACGATGACATGACGTGACGTGATGTGCCATGACGTGACATGACACGACGCGACACAGCATGATATGACATGGCGTAACATGACGTGACGTGAAGTGACCTGGCCTGACAGTACAAGCATAACATGTCATGACTGACGTGACGCGAACTGGATAGCCCGATATACCCCCGGGGGAGGCTCCCATATAAAAAGCACGGGGCTGTTCGTCATATCTTTTAGGGGTTAAAAATGCCGGTTTTGGAGCCTCTTCGGGTGTTCGGCCTCATAAGGTCCACAAACGGAGCTTTTGCGGTGCCTTTTAGGGTATTGAAATTTCAAGCCAAGCCCACGAAACAGGACCTTAGTACCTCTTAGGGGTTCTTCTCAAAACTTCCGATGAGCACCCGGCCCCCGTCCTCTTTATAAGGGAGTCCCCACCGGGGATATACCGTGTGCATGACATTGCTTATGGAATGATGAGAAGTGTAGGACTGGTAGCGGAATGCTTCTCTCTAGGAAGTTGTTAAGTCGTGAGCATTGTTTTGTTGAACGTACCTCTTACGCCTATTTCTGACATTGAAGCACAAGAAGAGAAAAGCCAAACAGATTCCCAAAGAAGACATGATACACATCAAGATAAACATGGTTATAGTCATAGTCTTCAACTGTTTATGTACACTTTGACGATCTGCAGGTGCCCTTCCTCCTTATAAGGAAAAAAGAAAAAAAAAATTAGCAGTTAAATATACTCAGTCCGTTCACACTAACATATCCAGTTAAGTCGTGATTAAAAAAACTAAAAATTGGTGACACGAACGGATTCAAATATTCTACGTAAAGTTTCAATATGGAAATCTTCAAGTTCATAATATCAGTGAGCAACATTTATGCAGAACGTCTTGACTTTGTTTAGCAAGCGGGGTATCGATATTTTATACTTAATTTATTCCTTTCGCGATCGTATGCATTTATCAGTTTAGCAAATATGGTAACTCGGAAGGAAATACTCTTGTCTCAAGTAGGCCTGTTCCGATTGTGCTCGGCAACTTATCGACAACCTTTGGCATTTCGAGCAACGTTTTGCAGTTTTAGCAACCACGAGCAAGTTTTGCCTTTCTGAGCAACTTTTGAGCAAAATATAAACTTACAGCACATATCAAGCACGAAAAAGTGAACGATGTCGCAGTAAACTTCAATTTATACGAATTTCTTGAATGTTTATCAACCTTTTGAAGTCAAATGAATTATGTGATAGCATTTATTGTGAAGAACGAAATATATAGCTTTAACATAAAATATCAAAAAATTTAGGAAGCAAGTTTTGAAATTTAGGTAGCAACCTTTTGGAATTTTGGCAATTTTTTACCAACTTTTTGGCATTCCAGTGAGCAACTTTCAAACATTTTACTAGTCTCAAGCTCGTGGAAGTTTTAGTCATAATTACTTACTAGTCTAAACGATTCTGAATTAGCTTAGCTCCAATTTTCTCTTGGCTAAAGATATTAAGAGATGCTAAATGTATCTCACTCTACCTTCCCAATGAAAGTCAGCTCCAGGGTATAAGACCAGGGACGATTCCCGTACATCATGACTACAGATGGCTTTAAACTCTGATCCTGGTTGGTGTAAAAGAAATATTTTATGCGTATTACATACCTATAAATCCACGATAACCTGGTAGTCGTTTTAATGTTATTCGTTACTAGAAGACACAACCTGATTGTATTTTAATTATAACGTTGTCATTCCGTTAATACCGACACTTTATTCCCTAAAGAAAAATTGGGAAATTCCAGGAAATTCCATTAATTACCAGCGCCATTATGACTGACCAGGTCTGTGGTTTATGACGATGTCTTGTCACTTGGCCACAAGGACTTACCCCCCCCCCCCCGGGCCTAGACCCCTGTACCTTGTTATGATCATCTTATTTGTTCACTCTATTTTGGCACCGACTGAGGAGCTCACCTTTACGACAGAGAAGGCGCAGGCAACGAATTAAAAACTTATACGATACTCGTACGATTCTAATTCCAGTAGTTGTCCTCAAGCGATCTTCACCGCAAACAGCTTCCAAATATTATATTTAAAGCATTTCATACCTATTAATTGAGAGATTTCGAACACTCCTGATCTGTCGCCTTTTTCATTCAGCTTCACAAAACTCTGAAAATAATTAGATAAGGGTTAGAATCGCGTACACTAAGTGAAGAGTGCTTGTTCACAGACTCCGGCGCGCAATAATTAATGTTCATTTCCCAGATTTGAAAGTTACACTTACCGTCATTCCCTGAAATTCTGTTAACAAAAGGTTTTCTTTCATGGAGTTTGAGAAATTTTTGTCCCCAAAAGGCAAAGAGTCAAGATAGATATTCGGACCCAGGTTCTGGGCGGTTCTGTTTAAGGCGAGGGCGACCAGCCAAGCTGCATCATAAGCAAAACCCTTGTAGTCTGAGTCGTTCAAATTCTTAAATTGGGCCCGCTGTAGGAACTTCGAATGGAACTGTTTCGGCGTCTGATGACAAAGAAATGAGTTTTATGTTTATTTTGTCGCTTTGTCTCGGTTACTTTTAATCTTTATCCCAGTAGGTAAGACCTAGGTAAATGTTGAATCTATATTTAAGCATAATAGGAAAACAGGGCCACGACTGTCGCAACGGTTTTATAAGCAGTAACAGACTAGGAGAATTCCTACTGCCCCCCTGGGTGGGATGCTAGTCCACCGCAAGGTTACCCCCAGCATTAAATTCACCGGTACCCATTTATTTACTGCCTAGTCTGAAATGTCAGACATCTCCCGCCCTCAACCTAACCACGTCAATGCCTGGTTTAGGCTGAGGGAGGAAGATGACTAACATCTCGGGCTATGTATGGCCTAGCTGTCCACCATTTCCTGTTCATGATCTGTTGTTCAACAGGTGCTTGCCTTGTGATCTCCCACAAGTTACTGATGGTGGAAGCGGGCAGAAAATACGGTTGATTCTGCGCAGACCTCTTTTTTTTTTTTATAAAAGTCTGTAGCTTTGACACGATCTCCTCAGTCATTCTCGGCATGTTTCCGAACCAGGGGCCCGTTTCTCGAAAGCCCCGGAAACGTTTCGGGCCCGGAAAACCATTTTTAGTTAATCTGTATTTAAAAACGGAGGAGTGTACACCCCTGAAACTTGGTCAGATTTTTCACAATAACTCTGGAACATAGGAAACGGGACTTCAAGACGTTAAACTCCGAACAATCTAAAACATTTCCTAGGGAAGCATGGCCTCGGACCCTCTCGAAGCTTTCGCCTTCGGTGCTCGTACGTTGTTTCGGAAATCGGTCACCATTTAGCCTTGCACCGCGCTTGAGAACCAAAGAGCAATAAACAATTTAAGTAAGGAGAGGGTTGATTGTAGTTTTGCTGGTAAATAAAACAGTCTGTCCCCTTAATTTTCGATTATTGCGCGTAGTCACTCACCATACCAGCCTCGGTTGTCTTTTGTGAGCTGCTGAGCCACATATAGTTTACGTAAAAGATCCCTTCAGCTCCTTCGTTGACTTCCTCTGGGGTGCAGGTAGACCCGGGGTAAAGTCGTTTCCACCAGCCATATTTATCAGGGGTGTGAATTACCCAAACGTATTTATGCCCATACATCTTTTGTTTGTAAATCTATCAGGAGTAGAGAATTAAAAATTAAGCGCCTGCCCAACAATATCTTTAACAAGACTGTACAAATGCTACCTTCTGAATAATCAAACTTGATTTTTCTACTGCAATGTTTTACTTTGCTGTTTGATTTTGTTGCTGTACAAGTGTAAATAAGGTGTATGTTAGTTGTAATTTACTGTAGCTTAGCTGAATTAATTTCTCATGCCGCAATTTCCTTGACCGTGGCGGTGTCCAACCAGAGAGCTCTTGCTACTTTGGCCACCGCTCACATTGTATTTCTTTACGAATTAATACTTCTTAACATTTTACTATTTTCACTACTTTACCCTATAAAATGTGTGTAAATGCCCTTTATATCGTAAATAAAGAAACGAATTGGATTGAATTTAGTTTGTTAATGATGCATCTAGGATATAAAATGGCCCAGGGGGGAACTCCCTTAAATGGGCCATATAGGTATGTGCGGCCCCGAAAGATAACGGTTTTCCGCCGTTTTGGTCATAAACAGGGTGTTGATTTTGGCCATTTGGTCAAAAACAGGTTATAGATGTTGTACTGTAGTCTTGAACTGGGTATGTTTCTTTTAGAAGAAGCTACTTTTTCAGGTCATAAGTAGGCGGGGTAGGGAGAATTGCAGATTTTGGTCATAAATAGGGTAAGGGTTTTGCTAAGCAGGCCGTTCACCCCCACTCAATTTTTCTGGGAATATACCTCCTAGAAAATGGCTTTGGATGATTTGTTACCTCGCACATTACTATGGTTGAATGACTGAAGAAACCAAATATGATCCTTGCATCAATATCCTGTGGAAACATAGTATAGTAAGTTTTGGAGATTGCCAAAGAAAAAAATGACCACGAACTTGTTGAATTATATGGGGAAAAACGTCTGCGATGGAGTGCTTGTTAAATGCGAAATTATATCAATGCTTAACGTACCTTAAGATGTTTTATTTGGCTATTCGGATCCAACAAAAAGCTTCCATAAGAGATCACTTCAATGTTATTCTTGTGGCATTCTTCTCTTAGACTTGTTGCTGCCTGCAACATATAAAACACGGTATAAACGTTGTAAATATCAATGTCAGTGTTTTCTTTTTCATCCTTTTTGCTTTTAAATTTTCTAAAAAAAAAATACCCTCATCTTTATTTGACACAGCCAAGGAAAAATTATAGTTTAATGGATTTAGTAACTTGTAATTCGTAAAATGATAATATAACTGGAGTGGGTGAGATTGCTTTTCACGGTCAACATCGCCCAAAATGACTTACGGATGCAAAGAGCTCTCTACTCTGGTACAGTATAGCTATTCTGTTCCAGTAAAACTTTTTGGCAATGGTGATGAATGTACGGTTAGCAGCGGATAACGCTGGCACCGTTCGAAAGAAGTATGGGAAGACATCTTTTTGTGATAGCTCACCGGAAGCTGCTGATGGAGAAACCTGTGGGAAGAATAGAAAATTGATGAAAAATAAAGTAAAAACGTTTATTTTCTTAGCGTGAAAACATTTCATGATCTCCAACCTGCATAGCCACGACTTTTAGCTGGTTTATGACAAGACAATCCAAATTATATTTCTGGCTTAAAACTTTCATCCCCAAGGATGACCAGCGTCTAAATTTACATAAGAATGTCGATACAGGCTCAGGGATGAATGTTTTGGCAAAAGATAGGACCTGATCAAAAAGAAGAAATTACAATTTCTATGTCTCTAACAAGCCTAGTATGTGAGTGAGGCGAAAAAATAATAATACAGTTTTAGGAGAAAGCCCTTTTATTTTTGGTCTCAGTTGAGTTTAGCTCTTGCACTCTAGTTAGTCCTTATGCATGTTACTTAGAAGAAAGTATTTTTTATCATTAAACTTAAATAAAATAGAAAAGTGAATCACTTTATTTCAATGTCATGGTATGATATTGTCATGGTATTGGTGTCATGGCATGGTATTAGCCAACCTAATGTGTAATGGACTTGTGCATTTAAAAATGTTTTCAAGTAAAACTGTGTCAAAGACCTGAACCATATTGTAGTACTTTGCAGTAGCTCCAGCCGACTCGGCAACGTTTGACCGGGAGGGACCGAGTATGAGACGGACTTGCTTCTCCAGCAAGAAATCGTAGAATACTTTGTTTCCGAGACCAGTATTACCCTGTCGATGAAGAGTGAAATGGAACATTTTAACAAAATGGAAATAAAAATAGAATATGATATACCCAAATAATTTTTTTCATTTCAAAACTGCCATCATCATTACCGATAGATATCTGCCTAGAAAATTTCTACGCAAGCTCATTGCGCTCGATTTCCTCGTATCCAAGTTGGATTACATTGTAATGCAAATGAGAAAAGTTTTAAATATGAAAAGGGCTACTATGGAACTGCCTGCAAGTCACGCAACTCAAGCAATTTTGTAGTTTTTGCCAGAAATTGTCTCGCATCCACGTTGGATTACATTGTACTCCAAATGAGAAAAGTTAACCACAAAAAGGGCTAATATGGAACTACCTGCGTGTCACGTTGGATCAGGCTCAACTTGTACTCCTTCAGGATATCACTTCTTTTGTTGATGTCTTCAAAAGCCATCTCAATGGCTAGTGGAATGCCAGCTCCCCACCAAGATCTCCTTCCAGTCATTGGCGCCATTGATCCTATGTACAAAGGCCTTCCTTGCGTTGTGAAGTTGTCGGGCGGCAAGCTTACAGCGTCAAGAAGACGGATAACACCTTGTGCGGCAAAATATGTGAATGTGACGATCCATCTTGTTAAAGCAAAATCCATTTTGCAGAGAGAGTGCTACTCTGGTGCTGTCCTGTTCGAACTCAATACGTCAATCTTTTTTTCAAAGTTTTATCGCTTCCTTTTTGATGTCACGCGAATCTCCAACTGTGTAGGTACGTCATTGCAGGTCCGGACAAAATGTTTACCTAAAACAATATGAAGGGAGAAAAACGTGAACATTGCAGGTCTGTTTGTTGCACTGGATTATATCGATCGTGCGGGTGATTGCCAGTGAAAAGCAATTAAAAGCAACCGGTGTAAACACAATACTGCGACTAATTGTTGCCTTTTAAACAGCAATTTGGGCTTTCTTTCACAGTAAATTCTCTTTGACAGCTGAAATTAATAACGCGTGAACTGACTGCCGGCGGACGTTAAAATCTTCATTAATCTTTCTTCTGAGTTCCTTAGTTTCTGGCAGATGCATCGACATCTAATGAAACCACCTCGTCTATGTGCTGTAATGAAACATTCAATAGTTATGTTTATTGCCGAACTCTTCCTCTCTGCGTGGCCCGCTTATAAAAGGTAATCACCCAGCCGCCTGCTGACAAAGATGATTTACTCTTTGAATATGGATATAATAGACGTGATACCACTTCGGCCGGATCCATATGTTTCACTAAATATAAGCTATTACACACATACTAGAACTGTGATCTTTTCATTTTCTTCAAAATTAGGAGTTTCCACCGTATTGTCTTATTTTATTGAACCATCAACTGCTAGTTTAATATGCATTGCCAATAACGCGACCAAAATGATGTTCGTGCTCGACTCATACTGCGTTTATTTTAGAATACTGATAACAGTTAGTGATGTATTGTCTTCCAGTTCGCCGTTGATCAAGGTTTGACAAAAATGTTTCAATCGTGTTTGTTTCCCAATTCTATCTAGCTTCACTTACTTTATTATTGAATCCTCGACTAAAAAAACACTTACCTTTCAGTCATAGAAGATAAACCGACTAAAAGTGACTGCTAAACCAATTAGCATTTTTCTTTAGTTTGCGAGAAAAATTAAATCTCTTGGAAGCCCGGACCCAAATATTAATCTCTTTTTCACTCTGTTTTAATCATCCAGTGCACTTCACAGCCAGATGCATATGAAGACAGCGGATACTTAAGAAGCAATTTTTAATAAAGAACATGTGATGATACTCGCGTCTTAATAGAAGACGAATATGTTTTCACGTCTTAAAAATAACAAAGGCAGGGACACGTTCACACTTTCAGGTTCACATCAGACCAATCACAAAGTCGCAGAAAATTGATCTGTTCAAATACGAAGAAACTAAAAGAAGGCTCCTGTTACTTTGTTCTATAAATGTTGCCCAGTCTGTCGAAGTGAATAATGCTTTTGTTGGCGAATCATGTCAAGACTCCATTTTGCCTAAAGCCTTTTACTAAAATGTATTGACTACATCGCTTCGAAGGCAACACATACCAATCAAATGATAATTAGAGGGCAGCTGTTTTCATGAAGGTTGTCGAAGTTTTAAATGTTTTATCAATATAAGGCCGGGTTTTGAGCTGCGATTCCGCACGGATTTTGATAACTAAGAAAGACACACTACAGTCTAAGGTGTGCCACAATATTTACTGCCATGACTGACCTGGTGAAGTTCGTGTATCTGGTGGTTCATAATTAAAGATACATAAACAAACGGGAGAGAGACAAGCGTAGAATAAGGGAAAAAACTCTTAACAACTTCCAGTTGCCAGGGGGAACCATGCGGAGGTTACCCTGTCGTTTAGCCTTGTTTTCGCTGAACGAGCGAGAATCTAACCTGCGAGAAGACGACAGACATTTGTTTTGGCTAGCAAGAATGCGATTGTATAAAGAAATTGTCAGGAAGGAAAAGAAACAATTAATATCCGGCGGCTTTTAAGTTACGTAACGGCAGCTCAGTTTAGCTTCAAACATTTTTAATTAAGTTGTACACCCATTCTAAAAATATCTGTCATTGTCTTCCGTTGATTCATGAAGACCAAACAAATAGACAACTTTCTATGTACCGATGGCGACACTGCAGTCTGAGAAGAATCGTTGTTTTTGTTTATCCGGCCGGGGTACCTCCGCCAAATGATTCTTCGTAATTTTTCGCCCAAAGGAAGTGTATCGAAAAAAACGTTTGAAAGATATGCTTCCTTTGGACGACAAATAATAGCAATAGTAATAGTAATAGTAGTGGGAGCATTGGGATCAATACCACTGAGATTGAAGGACAATCTGAGAGTCATTGAGGTGGGCATTCCTGTTGGACTGATCCAGAGATGTGCATTGTTGGGGTCGGCAAGAATTCTTAGAAAGGTGCTGGAGATGTAGAAAGAAGAGAAAAAGCAAACAAGGGGTGTTTCTTGGCTTCCCTAGGCAACTTGTTGTTGCCCGGAGCCAATGACGAAACCAGCTTCAATATCATCAATAGCTGTGCGAATCTTTAATAATAATAATAATAATAATGATGATGATGATGATGATGATGATGACGGTTTAATGATAACTTTTCTACAGAATAGTTCTACATTCATCATATGCTAACTAAAAATTAAAGATACATATAGATATATCAGTAATCGTGGCCATTTTGAGGAAGGGTCTATTTCTTAGATGTTAATTGATAAACGGAGCGAGAAAATTGCTAGTTCGACTTCCCTTAATTCAACGTAAGTGCAAATTTTCCTTTTCTTTCATTTCCGGCAGAGAATGCATGAGCTTTTCTAAGACAGACGTACTGTTCTTTAAGAGTTATAGAAGTGGTCGGCGAGCTTATTTCAGCTTGTGTTAAATATATTTTACCCAACCGCTAAACTTAGTAAAATTCAGTCTGTATGACATAACGTTACTTATTGTTCAATGTGTAAGATATGTGGGGTGTAAATAAAATAATCCAGGACGTCATACAATGTGGAGCTAAGCCTGAATGGTAGTCTACATCTACATCTACAGCTACATAAGAAGGGGTCCTGCAAAGGGATATACCCATCACTGCAACAAAGGAGGGGGCGATAAAAATACCTGTTTATACATACTTAGATAAAAACCTACAATCATAATTAAAATTAAATTGTTCTAATCTAATACACCTGTTGGCAGATGACATCATCCATACATCATCCAAACATCATCCATACAGCATTATAGCCATTCGCAAACAAACAATTACACATGAGGTCCCTTGCAATAATTAAGACCGTTAAAGATGGAAGGGAATGAAATGAAATTTATCCCAAAAAGATGGTGGGTTGAATAATTAAAACTTCATGGTTTTATCTCAAACGTGATAAGCTGTCACGCGATTTTTGCACGGCTGATTTTTTTTTTTTTCTTCAAAGCACTGTACTAGAGAATCACACGTGCCGTCAAAAAGAATTATATTCTAAAGATCTCTCCGGCTGTGCACTTAATTGTAAAAAAGTATTATGTGCATGCAATAGTCAAGACTTATGACCATTCAAAATAATGCCTGGTTAAAACATTGAAAGCTTGCACTTGTTTTTCTTATTTTGCACTTGGTTTTCTTCGCTCTTAAACGGACGTACTACAATATTCAAAGTTTACCTCCAAAATGGGAATGACAACGTGATTTGCCAGAGTTTAGAGAACACTCCTTCATAAAAAACGCATAAGTGTATAACTCCTCATGAATAGATAATTTTCGCCGGTAAACATTCTAGTGAAAATGGTTAGAATTAGGCATCAAATTTTTCGCGCGCTCAAATTCGGTAGATAGAGGCACGCCGTTTGCGTTCTCGAGGGTGGTCATTGTTGCTACGTCGTCTCCTGAACAAGACGATGACGACGACGTCACGATGGACCGGCATGTGACAACACAAACCGAAACGACCGGTGATTGTTGCGTTTTCAAATTTCTCCGTCATAGTGTGGACGGAAAACATTTCATGCGTTTTGTCGACGGGACCTATTATACTACTGATAAATGTTAAAAGTTTACAAAGCGCAAATAGTAATATTGTATTCAGTTTAATATTAAGTTCAAATTTGCATGCTTAGACTAAAATTAGAATCGCAATTAGGGAAAACTATTTTAATTTGAAAGATGAATCTAGGAAAAATATATTGCATATTATATAATCGATATGAGGAATAATTCAAATTCAATTCATGTAAATATGAAATAAAGATTTAAATACTCGAGGCCGCTTGTAGGAAGCTTTTCTTAATGAACATGTCCTTAACCATGTTATTAGTAACTCGCTAAAGACAGAATTCGCCTACTCGTTTTTTTTTTTTTAAGAATCTCTATTCCTTAATGGAAAAAACAAATCCAAATTAACTTAATAAACACTAAATTGTGACATAAAATTGTCAGTAGCAAAGTTTGTGGCCAGCTCATAGCATACTGTAGCAAAATTAGTTTCTATTGTACTGTCATTGGGTTTGCGTTTGCGTTTGTCAATATTGAAGCCAAACCAGTAAGTTTCTTTTGATGAAAAGACTTTATAATAACCAGAAACGCTATGAAGGAAATTTCATATTGTCGTTTCAGTGAGCCGCTAGACAGCAAAGTTATTATTTTACCGGTTGAACATGCCGTTTGATATTTCAAATGCTAAATCCCATTTTGCTTGCATTAGCGAACACTTAGCCGGTTAAGATCACCCTAACATTTTGAATTCATGGAAATATATAAACGCGCCTTATGCTGTGAAAAAGTAAATAAGTGGCATTGAAAGATAACCTACCGACTTTTCAATACAGACGTTTTCTTGTGCTTCGCTGAATTGTGTTGTTATTTACGTTCAAGGTATGTACGGTGAATGACGTTTGTATTTTATATTTTAGCAAACAGCGGCAAAACTGAATAATTACATCAAGCGGTGTCACGTTTCAACGATATTGCGTACTTAACTCTTTCCCTTTTTGCAGTTAAATAGCGTCAGCTCAGTTTGTAAAATTTCCCTGGGTATGTCATAGTTAGGAAATGCACTTCTGTGTTTACATTTAATAAACGCATCAAAGAAGAAATAAACTTAATAATAGCCAATGAGATTTCAGTTTATCACTCAACTAGTCCTCGCGCGAATAATTATGTTGGGGGCCATTAACTGTTTTTGCCGCTTATTAACATTCTTTATCTTACCGAAAATTAAAGATAACACTGATAACCAGCATTCGAAATTTGTGTTAAAAACGTGTTATACCGAACAAAACAAGGAATGCATTAAACTGAACAAACCGATGTCGCTATGCCGCTGCCGCTGCCGCTAACCGATGTCGCTATTGTCTAGATCTTTATTTCTGCAAGCGTCTATCATCAAACTCAATGTTCCAATATTCAAAAATACCTCTTCTTCAATCAAGGCACACCCAGAAATTTCGCTGCAAAAGAGTAAATACTGAAGGGATAAAACCAAAATAGTTTATCTAAGGAACTTTTACGGATAGCGATTTCATACTTCAGATGTTTGTATGGAATACTATCATATCCTACTAGCCTCTTTAAAAATGATAATAAAAAAATAATTTTAATTATTATTATTGCTGTTATTATTTTACTTTGGAACTGAATTGTGAGAGAGTCATAGTTACAAAACTAGCAGGACTTTGCAGTCCGTTCGGCTCTCTAAATTACTGTAAAAAAATGATTAATGTATGACCGAGCAACTCTGCCTTAAAATTATTTCTTGTGTTTATATTTGATGTTAAAGGCGAGCACATTATAAAATCGGTTTTCGCTAGGAAACACTGAACCCTTGCACAGGTTATCGGCGAGATCAAACAGAACCTACTTGGTTGAGAAGTCTTATACCCAGTCTCAAGTTTCAGAAAACAACTTATGGTCGTCAAGATGTCTTATTCGAAATAAAGCCAGAGGACAGGAGGATTTTTTTTTGGAAAACAATTACTCTAAGTGTCAAAACTACAACTGTCACAGCTCTTTGGCTTAGTATAAAGACACATGAATGGAAACATTAAGAAGAACTACACCTTTTTTTTTTTACAACAATCTTGTTTTTCCGGCCGAGACTGAATATTCTTATTTTTCTGCCGATGTTAGGCTGAAAATATTCTCGTGCATATTCTTAGATCATAGCGTGTGGCATTTCCTTTTTCGAATTTAGTTTGTGTCTGGATGGTGTTAAAGTAATTTTGGAGCCAGCCTGCGGGCATTAAAGCTTGATATGACGCACAACTTCTTGCAGAAATGTTATTAGTATCGAACATAAGGCTAGTGCTGTTTTGTTGGCTTTTTGGCAAGTTTTGAATGGAAAACGAATTTTATACGATTTAGTAAAAAACATAAAATCGTATTTTATTCTCAAATTTTCAACACACAAAATCATCACCTTTTCAAAATCTCAGCCTCGGTTTTATTCTTAAAATATCCTTTAAATTTCGCAAATTTCAGCCTCGATATCCTTATAAAATATATTATATTCTTATATAAAAATAAAAGAGTGTATTTATATTTTAATCTAATGGGTTTGGTTTAATAAATTAAAATTACTGGTTCGTCTCAAGATCTTTGATGTAAAAGACCCCAGCTTTGTTTCTCTGTTTCTCATTTCTAGAGGGAAGGGATTATGGTGAATGCTGATTCCTGGTTGCTCAAGTCCGGAGATTACTTTCACGCATGCCTTCGTCAATCTGTGAAAAAAAAGATCGAATTCTGCATGCATACAACTTTTTTGATGATAAAAGGCCGCTTTTCCGTTGCAAAAGATTTGCATGTTATTCCTGGAGGTAGCGGATATCGAAAATAATTTTGTTTAAACATAATCTACTTTGCTGTCATGTGACAAAGAATTTAGTTGATAATGGCTTCCGTTGCTTCGTAATTTATTGATGGAAAAATTGGCAAATAAACATGTACTGAGACTGTTATAGCTTCCAAGTGACGTTGAGCCAAATTTTATATTCTGCAATCGGTTAACGTGACAACAGGAAGTCTTGAAAATTAGTGGAATATTGTTTCCGTTAGGCAAAGGTAAATATTTTGCTCGTAAGAAGGTATTTATGATCAAAGGTTTTATAAGTCTAGTCTTTATTTTTCTCTCTCTCTATCTCTTCCGGTTCTTTGCAGGTGTTTCAGTGAAAGAGAAAAGAAAAATTCAAAATTTTGGATTTTTATCACTGGAGCAGTACATGATATGTCCGAATATCGCTATTAAGGTTTATCTGTCAGTAAACTTAAATTTATCAGACATATAAATCCTCCAAAAAAGAGGAGATTGACAGTATTTCTCAGCGACTCTATCTGTCTACTAAGTAGTCTACCTAAACATGAAAAGGGAAATCACTTCCAAAATGAAGAGAAAAATCAGTAGTCTTTTCATAAGTTATTTTGCTGAGATGACAATCTGTTGAAATACTAAAATGCGTCAACGTGTATATGCCGAGCTTTTCAGGATGAAATTAAAAAAAAAAAATAAAACCGCATGATTCCACAAGAGTGTAATTTTAATTTATAGTACATTGGTTATAAGGAGCAATTTATTCTAAAATGTAAATTTTTCTCAGTTCAGTTTTACAACAGGTGGGAAAGTACCACCTAACTACGCGCCAAAATCGTCCTTTCATGCGCAAGAAGGAACAGAATTTCCTTTCTGCTGAAGCCTTAAGCCTTAAGCGAAGGCACTTAAATACAAGACTAAACTACGTCCAAGGAAATAGCAATTTTTACGTTAAAATTGTCACGAATCGCAGACTCACATGTTACTTCGACGCAGGAAGAGGATTTCATGAAGTCACGTTGTGCATCTGTTTGTGCCATATGCTGTTCCTGTCATCTCATGCTGGCTTCCATGCGGGGAACATGGAAGAGGACTTCAGAAGTGCGGATCGAAACATTCACGTAACTTTCAACCCTTTAAACTGGGTAAAAAAACTAACCAATCTGTATATATTAACCTCTCAAAAAATCAGCAGTTTGTCAGGAACGAGAGAGAGAGAGTAGTGCCTGAGGCGGTAGAAAGGCGCGGGAAGGATTAGTAATTACGCAAATAGAAAACCTTGGTTATCGTATATCTTAACATCTTCTTTTCAAGTATGGCTAGAACCTAGGATGGAGTATTGCAATTTTATGTAGACCATAGTCCTTTTCTACGCGGCGGCGAGATCTCAAATGAAAACAAAATTGAACTTTTTTTGTCCTTGATAAGAGATATTGATTGGTATTCTTAACGTGTTATGCAAACATCTATCAATTTCCATGTTAATTCTCTCAAACCCAGCAGTGACAGGTTCGAAATTGACCATGTTACCGCGCTTCTCTTCTCTTCGGGATAACAATAAACTTGGTTATTGTTTTCAATTTTTATCTTGGCTAGGCACTAATGACTCATTTACTTGAGATTTAACACTGCAGGGGACACTATAACAGGGTTAATCTTACGTGAGTGGCAGATGGTTAGGAACAAGGTATTTTCTTCTTATTCATACATATTCCTCGCACGAGAAATCCTCTAAAAGGAATTTTTACCCTGAAGCGAAAATGTTAGTCGTCATTTCAAATTGCCATTTGTGTTTTCTGTCCTAAATCGTATGCGTCGAACAACCATGCAAAGGCCATGTAAAATTTAATTCAAAGCAATTTATCTCTTAAACAATTCTATACTAAACATTTTCTTTGCATTATGCGATTAAAGAACTTTCAATTTAGTTTGACTGCATTAAACCATTTATGAATTTAAAAGTTTAGTTTGATGAAAAAAACCAGTCGAACTTAATTTAACAAAACGATCACCTTAGTAGCATCTTATGAGAAAGCAACAACACATTTATTCCAAAACGCGCAAATTTTTGGAGAGGAGCTAGTAGTGATACCTTTACTTCCTAACATGTATTCACTGCTAAGTCAGACAACATCCTCAAGAGTGAACTCCAAATCAGCCATCATCCGAGTTCAAATCATTTTTTTCCATCAAAGTAGTCACGCACATGTAAATTTTGAAAGACAATTTGAACTCCTAGACAAAATTATTGTGTAGGAGCCAGAGGAAAAATAAATATGTCAGTCAAACCAGGAGCTGAAATCATGCTTAACCATATCACTTTGCTAGATTTCTAAAATAATAGGACTGATCTTGAAAAATTCTTACCATTAATGTCGATATGTCCAAAAGCACTTCATACTCAGAAATATAGAAGAAAATACAACGAGAGCTGGCTTCAAAAAAGTGAATATTAAAAAGCACTAACATTTTACTCAAGAGCTAACTAGGTTCAAACTAAATGACATTGAATTTTTAATACTCACGTACCAATAAAATATAGTGTTATATATACTGTAGACAGGTGGAAAAGCTTTATTATTTTGGAATAGTGGTTGCTTTGCTCTAAAAGGCCGGGTGTTGCCATGGTTCTCCGAGAGTTATGGTTAAGATAAGGCGCCCAGTAACTTGGTAATTGTCATCCCTTCACCTGTTCTTCTTTCACATGAGCTTACGTTAATACAAAATTAAGCTTGAAAACATCAGATATACATTCCAGTAGTCGGGAAATACAACACACAATCGAAGAGTCCTTTTCAATTTACATAGCAGATTTGTCTGTATAAATTTTAAACAACTGATGATAACTAGTTCCTATTTCTTGGCATAAATTGTAGAAATCATAGATCAATTGTCACTTTGACCAACTCGGGAAATCATCTTAAATTCGATTTTCTGTTTGCAGACGTTCAAGATGATTTCCGTTGAATTTTTTTTTTTTTTTAGTGAGAACCACGCCGTAACCGGATCAGTGTAAGACTCGTAAACGATAAATTAATTTAAATAACAATATACATGCCCGACGGCGTTTCAAAAGTTAAAAAAATTGTTCAAGTTTTGAAAGTAACGATAGTTTATTTTACTCTAAAAGCTATGCGAATATTTTTAACTGAACTTCAACACAAACCGCAAAGTCATTGCTAGCTGGCGGTTTCGTTGGCACAAAGGCAAAGTAAGAAGATACATTGCCACGGCAAACGCATTCTGACCCGAAGCAAACGCAAAATGTCGTCTTTTCACAATATTCGTCGGGTTTTTTTTTCGCCAGTTTTGTTTCCTTGAAAAACATGGCATAATTGTTACATTATACATTCTATTATTATTTTGGATCAATTTTTTTTTCATCAATTTACATTATGTTTTGACTTTCTGAGAAGGAAGTGAAATCCAACTTGGCGCACCCAAAATGGTAAACTTAATGGCGTCACGTGAACATCCAACTTTAATAAATTAAATTACAATAAATTAAACTAAAATATTAAGAGAGGAAGCCATTTTAGCCTTAGCTGGGTTTCATTCGGGTCCGTCCTGGTCGAATTGGAATTTGGAGTGTTGGTGTTTGTGGAGGGAGGAAAACCGGAGAACCTGGATAAAAATTCTCAGAGCAAGGCGAGATCAACCCATATATGGCAACCGGGCCTGAATCGAACCCGGCAACATTAGTAGGAGGCGAGCGCTCTGACCACTGCGCCATACCTTCTCCCAATTCCTCTAAGTTCTTAGCACTCAAAAACGCCTCTGAAGATGTTTATTTAGAGTTCAGAAAAGTCCTCCGTCTTGTTTATTCAGTACCCGCTTTTCCTACTTGATTGGCGCCAATCAGTAAGCCACCAAAAACGGGTCACTGCGCTTCGACCAATCAGAGTTGCCATGAATATCCCTTGGGGACAGAACTGTCAAGGAAACGTAACTTGTGGTCGACTTAAGCCTGCGTAGCAAGCGTTTCTGTGGGGTTCGGGAGCAAAGAATTACAGCGCGAAAAATGGAGCGAGTAAAAGAGGGGGGAGGGGGAGGATTTCCCACCCCCCCTCTTTCTTTTTTTGGCTCTCGCCCTATTTTCCGCGCAGACAACACACCGAAAATCCCGTTCCTCGGTCTTTCTTTGCTTCCAAACCCCACGGAAACGCTTGCTACGCAGACTAGGTTGACTTCAATATGGGGTCGATTACGAAAGCGATTGAGAAGCCTCAAAGGCCACGGAATATTTTATATAGTGCAACTACCAGCACAAGACAGCGGAAGCGTGTCTGTCCAGAAGACACGTGCTTGTTTCTGCCCCAACCAGAGCTAGGAAAAGCTTGACTTTAGAGCAAGCTCAACACGTTACTTTTTTATGTTTAAAAACAGAGGATAGCAGCAAGTACATACCAACGCCGTCGTCTTGCAGCATGTGGTTCCGATGATTTCGCGTATGAAAGATCAGGTCTCCCGTGGCATTTCAGCGTCTTACGTAGGAGATTGTTCAGAACAACAGTTGCAGGACATTTTAGTTAAAAAAGGTTATCAATCGATACGTTCCTCAATTTAAGTCAAGGACTCGCAAAAGTAATCTGAGGAACCAGTTGCAAGTCAGGCCACTCCTCATTTTTTGCGTGACCTCTTGCGCGCCGGTTCCTAGCTTTTCAGCTAAAATTATATAAAGTTAAAATGATGTTAAAGGGGTTTAAACAGGTTGCATCGTGCTATTTTAACTTATAATGTCAGGAAAATGATCATATCATGTGAACGAATAATAGTTTGATGACACTATTGTAGCGTCGATTGAACTAGATGCTACAAGAGCGCTTACTCGGGCTTCGTACCGCAATATCAAATCATACTCTTCACTAGTATTGAACACACTAAAACAAATAAAAAATCAGGATGTTTAAAGTATAAGTTAAGCTTACAAATGATTCAAGTTGCTTCGTTGAGTACCCCTTTTATCCAATTGCAGGTTGTTTGCCTCACTGGTGAAAGTATAACAATGTAAGTAGTGCAAATATTGCATTGTAAAAGTAGTGAGAGTGCCGTAATGCGAGTAATGTAATGCAATATACATAGAGTATTCCGTGTTAGGATCTAAAGGTGTAAGTACTGCATAGTGAAGTAGTAATCTTTGTGTGGAAAGAAAAAGGTTGTTTCCCTCGCCTACGAAGTTTTGTTCACGAAGGTTGTGGATTTTTGTCTTAACATCATAGTTTGTTGTCTCAGTAGTCATAGCTTTGTCAACGTTTTCATAGTTTGAACCATATGTGGCTCATTCGTTATCTCGTGAGAACTAGAAGGAACTTTGGTTATTTGGCTAGCTTTCAAGCTAAATAATTCGTGAACCCACTCGTTCCGAAAGCGCTCGACATCTTTGTATGTGAGATGAGGGTATACAATTTAATGATTCTTTGCAAAACGTTCTTTACAAAAACAGCATTCTGTACAACCTCGTTCCAAGGCTCTCTCTCCTCGGTTGTGGCTCGTCACGTGACGACCTGTGACACAAACATTTCTACTGGGGTAGAGTCAACGAACAATTTTAATAATAGATGGTAAAGCACCCTTTTATAAAAGCTGGTTAGAAAAAAACTTTCTACGGGTTGAAGATCTCCTCGGCAATAGCGGTAACTTCCTTCCTTTCAATCTTTTCTCTGAAAAATTTCATCTCGAAACCCTTTTCACTCTTTATTTCGGCTTAATTAATTCTGTGCCGGCCCCTTGGAAGCTGGCAATAAAAAGGACTCCTTCGCACGTAGCGGAAAATGAAACCAAGACAACAAAAATTTCCACTAAAAGCGTTTACTCTATTATGCTAAAAAAAGTCTTCCTCTCCCCAACCGCTGAGAGCAAAATTATTAGATATGGTTTTACTCAAGATAATATTCACAGAGTGTACGAACTACCTTTCTAGATAAAAAGTGACATAAAAACAACGTTTCAATATAAAATTATTCATAATATTCTTCCATGGCCAACAAAGGTCATGATGTGATGATGTGATGATGACATACGCCCACAATGTCTCGCTGACAGGTATTCCTTAGATCATATGCTTTTGCGCTGTCAATTAACTTTATCCTTCTGGGACGTATTCCAAACATGGTGGACTAGCAAAACTAAAGAAAATGTCGCATTAACAGAGAGCATGATTCTGTGCGGAATTTTCGACAATAGAGAACACCTATACTCCTTGAATTACTCACTTCTTATAGCAAAGTACTCCATATATATATAAAAAAGATTTGTTCTGACAGTTTTCTCACGCTTCTAAGAGAAAAAAAATCAATATACAACGGGAAATTGCTGTTCATAATAACAACATTACAAAGTTCAAGACTATATTTAGATTTCTTTTGTAACTTTTTTTTTATTTTTCGTCTTTTTTGCTTTACTTTTCTTGTCTTCTCTTTTTTTTACGTTTACTAACCCATCGATTTATGTGAATAAAACTGTTGGAGCGATCTGTGCTCATAGTTCTTTAAAAAACGTTTAAAACATCTAAAAAGTAAAATTATCTCTAAATTTTCGACCGCCTTCTGCGGAATTTTAATGTGCTGGGACGTTATTGTTCGTTGCCCCCTTGGGAGGCAACCAGTGACGCGTAAATCCTTGGGAAGGGTGCTCTTTCATTTACGGAGTTTTTACGCCAAAATTCTTGAAACAGGTGTGAGCGGCAAGAACAAAAGACTGTTTCTGGAATCCTTGCACTCTTTCTTAGACAAAAACTCCGTAAATGAAAGAGCACCCTTCCCAAGGGTTTACGCGTCACTGGTTGCCTCCCAAGGGGGCAACGAACAATAACGTCCCAGCTTATTAAAATTCTGTGAATCGCGCGAAATCATCATTCTCTGAAGAAGACCGCAGAAGGCGGTCGAAAATTTAGAGACAATTTTGCTTTTTAGATCTGTTTTAAACGTTTTTTAAAGATTTATGTGAAGTTGTGAAGTAATTAGGTTAACAAATATATATATATTGTTAAGTAAGTAGATATTTATTACATGTTGTAAACTGTTTGTAAATTAAAATAATAATAATAATAATAATAATAATATTAAAAAAAAAACAATTTCTGTCGATCTCAACTGAAGCGAAAGAAAGGCGATTGCTGGTCATCGCTATATTAACCACATACGGGTAAATACACCTTTGAAATTCTCCAGTCCTATTCTAAGCTTCACACAGGTCAGAAAAAATATATTTATATATATATCCAGTGTATTGAAGTATCACTTCGATTTCAATTCCAGCTGTTAAAGATACCGCCCAAAGAAGAAAATAAAATACCTCCCAGTTCAAAGATTCATGAGACTTATCCACTGGTTTCAGTTCGATTCGGTACGTGACATTTTACATGTGCTGACCGTCAAAAAGTTTGTGCTCCATTCGGCTGCCGAATTTCTTTGTGAATGAAAGTCTTCTGTATTTTGAAGAGGCAGAAATAATATGCTATTTTTCATCGGTAAAAATTCGTCTTCGAGCCCCAATAGAGCAGCTAGTTTTTAGCCGCTACTCAAAGATATATTTTGGAACCCATAAAGTTTATCACAGCAACAATCAAAACACTCTGCCACCTTTCCCTCCCAACAGATTTTTTTACCACCCAGGTTCTGGGTGGTCACGTGACCAGCCGCAACCAGGGTCTTTCTCCCAGCTACAAAGGGAGGCAGAGGAGAGAGAGCCTGAGAACGAGGTTACATTCTATAAAGTGTGCTGCTCACGAAGAGCGAGCAGACGATAAGCAAGTTGTCGCAATTCTCATCCCCAGTTTTCACGCTCTACGCTAGGAACGCCGGGGATTGGCGACCAAGACAAAACGGCTTGAATTTTTAGACTCGGACTTCCCTACGGAAGCCCGATCGAGTAAAAAGATTGATCCATCAAAGAAATGCTGGGCTTTCTTGAATTGTTTTTTTATGAAAATTAAAATCATTTTCACAATAAATAGACTCTGACCGGATACCGTTTCACACATGACAAACTTAAGGTTCTGCAAATAGCTTCTTTGATATTATGAAATTTTCATTTTTGTTTTGTTCTATTTTGTTTGTTTGTTTCTTGTTGGTATGTTTTGCTAATTGGGGTCATCTCCCTCTGCGAACATGATTTCACAAAACTGAAGAAGGAAGTAAAGTTCAACAGCGTTGATTTAAAAGTGTTGTTGTTGTTGTTTTATTTGTTTTGGTTTTTTTTCGGTAAATCTACTATTTACAGGAAATTATCGTCACTTGTTATGGTCCAAGTAAACTTTATCCCTAATGCGACTCTCTTAGATTAATTAACAATTATTCACCGAAGTGGAGGTAAATATCCACCACTTTCCCCGACACTGAGGTGAATGATTGTTTTAGTATATACCACACAAGCTGAATAACTAGCGGACCAAAGGGTAACTTTATTACGGCCCGTAATAAAGTTACCCTTTGGTCCGCTAGTTATTCAGCTTGTGTGGTATATACTAAAACAATCATTCACCTCAGTGTCGGGGAAAGTGGTGGATATTTACCTCCACTTCGGTGAATAATTGTTAATTAATCTAAGAGAGTCGCATTAGGGATAAAGTTTACTTGGACCATAACAAGTGACGATAATTTCCTGTAAATAGTAGATTTACCGAGTAAGAGTAACTTTATTTGAAAGGGAAGCCATTTTGTTTTTCTTCGGCTGCTCGGAGGTGAATAGTACTTGGCTAATCACCTCCGAGCTAGCCAATCAGCGTACGCGAAAAGTACTATTCACTTGTGTGGTATATACTAATAACAAATTAGTCGATATAGTCATCCTTTTGTTACGCTGAAAATCTCTTGATTCATACATGTACCTACAGGACATAATTCAGGGGTTAAAACTAAACTGAAATGCCCCCCCCCCCAAAAAAAAAAAAAAAAAAAAAAACGAAAAAAAAGACACACACACTCTGAAAAGGAGTTTCGATTCTATTACAAATACAAATAATTAAGTGTTAGAAATTTAAAATTTTGATTATAAAATATGTAAAAACGGACTATTCAGACTAACACCAAACTCCCACTGTTAACTATTCAAAGCAGGTGAAAAAACCTAAACGCAAAGGTAAACCTATCTTGTTTCGTTTTACCTTAAAAGGTTCCGCTTTTTTATTGCTTTCGTTTTTAATGTTAATTAAAACGCCAACAGTATTCTTCGCCAACAAACAGCCTCTATTTGGCTGTCTTACGCAGTTTTCAAAACACGTTTTGACGTGAACTATGACTTTACATCAAGACCTTACCAAATTAATTATTCAACAGTAACCACCTCAACAAGAAGGACATATTGAACTTCCTGAAATGTTGCAAAATGGCAATTTGCTTTCCAAGAGAAGGATCCATTAAATAGCAGAAGTGCTGGTGATATTAAATAGAAACATGTAAAATGATTCTATTTAATTTGTACGAATTTAAGCTGTGTTTTTACACGAACATGATAGAGGTATTCAAACATTTCCAATTTATTGCGCACAGCTTACTGAAAACAATTATGCAAATAGTTAATTTCCGCTATGTCATGCAAAGGCAAACAGAAAACATTTCCTAAATTTACATAACCTTCAGTTTTTTTGTTGCTTATTCGCCTTTATGAATAATGCGCTTTTTCACCGTACCAAAGGGGAAAAAGCTAATCAAGAGATACCTCAACATAATTAAGTGAGTATTCAAGTGCAGACAATTAAGAAGCCCTCACAGCCGGAGAACCCAAACGTGAATAGCGAAGTCCTACGAATTAAGTCGAGAATGGGTTGAGTATTACCATTTCTTGATTAACATTTCATCCATAAATGGCGCAATAAAGTTTCCTTTCAATTATTCTCATTTGCTACTGTTCAAAATTATTTTTACAGACTCTTGTAATATTTTATGTGTTTGCCTACCTATCAACTACAGCGGTGTCGATTTTCAGTTTTAAACGTTTTAGCCAGTCAAGGAAACTTGTAATTACACATACTCGGCGGAGGGTTTCTTCCAGCTGCCGAGAGCATTCAATTCTATACAACCGTCTTATTGTTTTACCTCTGCTAAAGTATCTGGTTGCGTCATTAACCACTATTTCCTCAAGACAATCGGAAAACAACTGACAAAACTTAGCTACAATTAAAAACAGCGAACGGTAGACAAAGCCCAACTCGGATCGTTGTAACAAAAACTATTAGCTTGCTATTTTTAGTAGTAAAAGTACACACTTTTACATAATATGGATTTAAGTCCAATAGGCTTGCTCTAAGATGAGAGTGACTGAAATTCACGCTCTGCTTAACCGCATAAACTTCATTCAAGAACCTCTGTGGCTTCCAAATATCATTGATCGTGATTAATTCGGTGCTTATAATAACTGCAATTAAATAGTTGCAGTCATACGCTGCTGCAAATGGCCTCCCCTTCTCACTTCTAAGTTGACATCAAGTTTTCTGAATTCCATCCTCTTTCGGCTTTGATCAGCAGCGACGTTTAGTGTCACAGTGTTTTGCGTCGGATCAGCGACATTGGTAGACCCTGCACTGTCAGAGAGGTTTGTGCCGCAAAGTTTTTGCAGGCCAATTCTCGCTTTCAAACTTCTATCGAACGCGCAATAGATAATGGGGTTAATCGCCTCGTTGATGAAAGCCCCAAACATAGCAATTTCTTGCAGAACGTGTCCTCGGTGAACGCTTTCTGTGCCGGAAACAATCCGAACAAAACTCAGAACAAATGTCGGGAGCCAGCATACGGTGAATGTTACTGCAACTAAAGCAGAAGTGCGTGTTACACGCCTCCTGTTCTGGCAAATAAAGGATTGCTGAGCAGAAGAGAAATTTAACGCTACCACCAAAGGGCTTCTTCCCCACATTATCAAAGCCACATGAAAATAACACCAACATAACACCAGGAATGGAATAAAAAACACAACTAAGAACTCTACTGCCTCGTATAGCTTGTCCAACCAATTGATTGGAATTGCTGCAGGAGTACAAATCATCCTGAAATCGATCACTTGCACCTCAAACATGTACAGATAAGGAAGTGACACCATGGGTGGAACAACCCACGATAAAGCTATCATTCGCCTGACAAGTCTTCCTTCCATCTTCGGTAAATAAGGACGAGCCAGGCTGCGATATCGGTCAAAAGCAATCAACGCGTGAGTACAAACCGCCGTACCCGATACAGCAATTTCAATGAACTCGATTATCTTGCACAGCGCTATTCCGAAGATCCACTCGTCCAGAAGTTCTCGGGTAAATTCAAAAGGAATCGTGAAGAGGCCAACAACAAGATCAGAAAGCACTATGTTCAGAATGAATTGATACGTTGGGCGATTTTTAAGAAGCTGTTTTCGATATTTCGTTAGTACGTACACTACTAACCCGTTTCCAAGGACACTAACAACAAATATTAGAGCAAGAAAAACAGCTTTGGAGATATCTGTTGGTGAAAATGCCATGTCTTTGCCCAATATGGCGGTACTGCGAGTCACCCCAAAAGCTCCAGCAGTGCCGGCAGGGAAAACTTTTTTAATAATGTATTCATGCGATTTAACAAATAATGAACACCTGCTATAGAAAGCACGAGACATAATATGAAATAATCCCTCTTAATCGCCATGACAGTCTTATATACAAAGAACGAACTAGAGTTTTATAGATACCTGGAGCCAAAAAATAATTAAGCACATATAGATTATCGGTTTTGGAGGGTTTACTGAATGATTTTTGGATTAAGCTACAGCTGTGCGGAAACAGTGCTACAGTAGATAAATAGAAAACTAATGAAAAGTTATCATAGTTATGTGCTGATTAAAAAAATGATAAATCATCTTTATATATCCAGGCCAGTGAAACTTCAACAAATAAGATTCTGAAAACATGAAAAAAGAAATCACTTTTTCACAGAGCCAGTCATGTGAAGGAAAGAAGGAAAAAGTTCTAGATGTAAATACTTAAACAGACAAACACTTTCGTGTTTCTACTTTCCATTCGATAATCGTGCATTTACATTGAAACCTGCAGTGAAGTTTACATGTTCCGAGGAAATTAATTGGCCAGCAGGTTCTATCCAGATGCTAATTAAAGCTTTCAGTCAAATTCAGTTAAGAGTTCCTCCGTTAAGAAAGTTGAAAATTTATAAATGGACATTTGATGCCAAACTTTGGCCGTAGTAATGGGGTGGCTTTATATTAACAGGGTAGGGTTAAATTTCATGACTGGTCTGAATTGAGTGAAGTCTTAACAGAAGCTAAGAGGTATATCACAGTTGCACTTCTAATAAACAACTGTTCTTTAATAAGCATCCGAAACTTCAATCAGCTCATACAATATCTACATAAGAAAGATTAACATAACTGGTTGGAACTGGTTGGAGTGGCCCTATAAACGGGGTAAAATTGTAAAGGATTAGACAGGTTGGGATTTCAGAATGCGGCCATTGGCCATATTAGTGGGTACGTGGCCGCATTAACGGGGTTTCGAGAAAATGTATGGGAATTTCGCCGGGACAAAAAACTGTGGGCGTAATAATTATGAGGTGACCATATTAACGAGGTGACCGTAGGGCAGGGTTTCACTGCACAACATACTTTTCAATTCCGATGTTAAAATTCAATGTGAGAATTCCTTCAAATCCCGAATGTTGATTAGATGTCGTCTAGTACAGCGCAACAGGCTCGTGTGAATTTGTCAAGTCGGTCAGGATTACAACGAAGCGAAACTTAGGCCCAGGTCAAAACGCCGTACTTCACATGAGCCGAACCCAATGACAGTTTGGATCGACTCAAATTAAAAGAACGCCTGTTTGAGTTAAGGTAGGTAGGTAAAGTCTGCATACGAGCCAAGTGGCCCACCAGGTCGGAGCGTATCCCCATTTGAGTCAAACGTCGAACTTAATTCAGTCGAACCGATCTGCTACACCAAATAAATAACAAAAGCGGTCTTGTCCAGTGGTTTTTCAAGGTTAGGTCAAATTGGCACCTTTAGACCTTTGATTATGCGTTTGGTTCGACTCATGTGAAGATCGTCGTTTGATCCAAAGTCGGTCTTCAGGCGTTATTCACGGCTGGCCAGGCGTGAAGAACGCCTCAGCCGCTCCAAATAAAATCAGTCGAACGTAACTGGGTCAAACGCCGAACTTCACATGAGCCTCATGGGTTGAATTGGGTTTGGCTCATGTGAAGTACGGCGTTTGACCTGGGCGTTAGAGAATCGATAGAACTCCAAAAAGGAGTTTCCATCGTGAATCACGAAATCAGATAATGTAATGTCACATTTAATTAGAAATTACTTTCCAGCAGGAGCCATAATCGGGGACGGAGACCGTAAGCGCGCGCTATTTCTAGTATTGGGGCTGTCCCTATGATATGGGACAATTTTGCTATTTTTAGAACAAATTGCGCCATCATGCTGCGAGGATTTTAGCGGATGTAGCGCGGGGAAACGGTGTCCGAAATTCCCGAGATGTTTGATGCTTTTGACCCACAACTCAATATGTTCATGTTTGTTGGAATTTTACTTCAGTATTTTCGTCGTAAGCTGTTCCAGTTTGAGTGAAGTAAGACAGTGTCGAATTTAAATATTTCCCGCTTAATCACTGATTAAGAGACACATTACTCCACTCTAAGTTTCACATATGTTGAAGATTAACAGCTTTTCCATAACACAGCAACAAAACAGTTGGATATATTTGGATATAGCACCGTTTCAGGACTTCAAAGTTTCCCTCCTCTTGCCACACGCTTGCGACGATTTCGCCAGAGTTTATCTCGACCGAAAAGTAAAAAAAAAAATAATAATAATAATTAATTGCAAGCTTGAGTTTCGCCTGAATTGTAAGCAACGCTTGATGTTTTATCAAGGTCCAATAAGTGACAGTAACGTTTATGTCTGTAGATGCTGCTCAGTTTTGTTTGTGTAAAAATCCAATACTAAAATTGTCTGTTGTCGATGAATAAGAGCGCCCGTCGATGCGCGCTTTGCACAGTCAGTAAAACATGACAAATTGGACTTCCGCACTTTCGTGTGAAAACGTACATCGAAAGTTCTCATATAATATCTCTAGTTTTTAAATATGTTTAAGGTTGATAAATGTTTAAGAACATAATAAAAGCTTAGCTGAAAAAATGTGAATACAGCAGAAATAATCAGCAAAGTTACGATGACGCTTTCTTTAATCAACTCGAATAACGATTTCGATTTCGTTGGTTGAGTTACCACAACGCCTTGTCTATTATATTTTCGCAGTGTAAAATTTCACTATGTTAAAGAAATACACACGATGTTAGTAGCCTTTTGGCGTTGGTGAAAATTGTTGCAGCATCTCAGCACAAAAGACAACGAAAGTAATCGTTGTCAAGATTTGTTGACAATTGAAAGCACCGACTCGGATTTGAAAGTGCACGCGCTGCACTATGCAAATGACTACTAAGCTTATGTAGGCGTCGGACTTTCTTTTCAAAAACTTTTGCAAACTCGCCAAACAAACAGAATCAATGAGAAACTATGAAAAACAGGGTTTGGTTATGATTAAGCATTATTTGGGAAACTCAAATATTAACTCGATACCAGAGTAAAGAGTTTTCTTGCATAACTTTTCTTTACAGAACAAACGCAAAATCTTACTCGTACAATTCAGTAGCGCGAGCAGATATTTTACATTTACAGCGCCAAATTGAAGTCATGTTTTCGACCCTGTAAAACTCACCTTTCCCATTAGCTCAGAGCATGAAACTACATATAAGAACCCTGGTTCTTATTCTCTGCCTTATTCCCTGCCATCACTGTGAAAAATCTGCAAAAGAATCTCGCAACTCTCACCATTTGATCACGCAACGTAACAACATCCACGCGAGAGCCCCCGACAGGTGCGTGGATCCGCGCGGATATATGACGTCAGGATGGCGCAATTTGCTCTAAAAATACAAAAATTGTCTCATATCATAGGTGCGCGCGGATCCCAAGACTTACGGTCTCTGTCCCCTATTATGGCTCCTGTTTCCAGTTAAAACATGTCAACCATAAAATTCCGTAGGTATGCAATTTATTTCACCGCTGAATGATTGAAAATTAAATATTTCTGGGGTGAAATGAAGGAAAACCTGCCTGGTGATTGCTGGAAAATCACCATGACAATAAAATAACATAACATATTTGACTGGACTTCGGTGGTATATGCTAGAAGACTCGATTACTAGGCTAGGGTGGAAAGAAAAACAGTTTCTAAGTGATTTGAAAAAGAGAGTCGTTGAGGAAAACATCACGATGACGCCTGGAAGAGATGAGATAGCAGGAGCCCCTAACCTTAAAGAATTTGGTACGTCCGTACGTCCGTACGCCAAGCCCAATACTTTGAAAGATACGAGAACAGCACCATTGCTGTTCTCGTATTTTTTCAAAGTATTGGGCTTGGCGTACGGACATACGGACGTACCAAAGTGCAGACAGTCACGCGACAACCAAACTTTTTTTAGATCGATGGGTTACCAAATTCTGGAGGGGAAAGCTTCCTCGCTTCCATACAAAAAACCTCTAATTTTTGCAACATTCAATCAACAGTCACGCGACAACCAATTGCAAAAGCATGCTCTTACCAGTTCTGAAGACGATTTAGTTGTAACTAAAAGTTTAGAAATTATCGGTCACGGTTCACGTTTTGTTTGAATAACCGTGAAATAAGTGATAAAATTTACCGATGAACTCCCGAAGCGGTGGTTTGTAGGTCATGAAGCGGCCGAGCGAGGGACGAAGTCGCAAGAGGACTCCTTTGTTCGGCGAATAAGCAAGACCACGGACTTTTTTGAAAGTCTAATAGGGCTTTTGCTACCTCGCCTGACCTTTACTCCGACCGGAGGCTGTTGACAAAACAATTATGATGAGCTGAGCTTAGTCACTGCGTGCCTCAAAGACTCTCAGACAAAGACGTAACCTGTGATCAAGTACGATGAAACGCAAGGATGCTTACATAATATGTTGTTCAAATTATCGATAGGTAAGCTAAGAATAGCCACTACAGTGCTAGTTTATGATTATCGGAGGTAATTTTGATGGAGCTAGAGAGATTTAACAAAAGCTTGACTGAGCCGTTGCTGTCTGGACGCATTAGAACCCAACAAATTCCGGCCTTAACCAAAATACGAATAATGGATATTAAGAACAAGGAAGGAAAGATATTAGCTCAGTCGCTGCGTGGGCAGCATGATTTGAGACCGTTCAACTTCCCGATAAATAAAGCTGTGGCAATACCGCTATCTTAGCAAAAGATCAATTTTCTAAATACAGCTCGCGTGTCTCGTTCCTTCTCAACCATTATCTTTCTTTAAAGTCACGTTCGGTTGAGACCAACCATCTCAGACGCAACCATTTTGGGTTGATTTGGTTAACGTGTTCCCATGCTAGTAGGGCACCTTTGCAGCTGTTTTCTGTTGGAGTGCCGGTTGACTGAACCGTTCATCATTCGCAGGTTAGTTGCATTTGTTGAGTTTTTGCACTTTTACATTAAAAAACCAAACAACTTTAGTTGATTTGGTTGATACAGATTGCACCTGTTGACAGGTGCTTTACCAGAAAACTTCAATTAAATCAACCTTTAACCGCAACTAAGTTTGTGTCCGCTTAAAATGAAAACGTCGACCAGCTAAACCGTGTCTTTTAGTAAAACATAAATAAGCGTAGACAGCTTACAATGGGGTTATGGAAAATATGACCTAGGTCATTTGAACGTAAGCTTCCGTTTGCGATCGCTGCACCGTCGGCTGTACCAAAGTGTGCCTGCGTTCCTAATACCAAGCCGCTCCAAAATATAACCAATTACAGAAAAGCAGGGTCAAGGAAAGGTGTATCAAGCCTGGAGGGCTGTTCACTTTATTTGGACGTTTGGCAAGAATTCTTAACTTGCGAAAACAGTTCTATTTCTTTGGAAGTTGATTTTTGAATAAAAAAAGCTGATCATTTTAAAGTAAGCTTAGTGCACAGTCTAATCGACAGTATACGCCACTTTGTAGATAGCCGTGGCATGTGATTTTATGACCATTTGTTCCCATCACTGTCATAAGAAAAGCATTGACAATTTTCGAGTAATGAGTGCCACAATCTTGCTTATTTAAACAACAATTTTTTTTTTCGAGACGAACAATTGAGAAATCCTCAAAATACGTGACATATTTCTTCAACGGACGGTAATAAACACTTCGAGCCTTTTTCATGCAAATTCATTTCGGAAGGAGACGTAAGAGTTATAGCCACTAATGGTTAAGGAAAATTGTGTACCCATTAATGGCTGTTTCCATTCAGTGAAATCATCATATATTTGGAAATTTTCCTTTATTTCCACATATTTTTTTCGTTTCCTTTTTCAATTATTAATTTCCTGCGTCATAAGTAGGCAGAAAAATTTTAAGGTTATACAAAATATTGCAATGTTTTTCTGATATAAAGTACTTGTCATAAATTTGCAGGCAGGTGTAATGTTTTGCGATGTAGTCAATCTATTTCGTGGATTAACACCTTCGTCCACTACATAAGTTCACAATGTTTGTTTCTTGCACGTAGAGATGCAGTCGTAGACATGGCATTCTCACCTACAGATATCATGAAGGCTGTATTTCTTGCTGTAATATTTCTCGTTTCTGTCTTTGGAAATGGAGTAGTATTCTACATGCTGACAAAATACCGAAAAGAGCTTCTTAAAAATCGCCCAACGTATCAATTCATTCTGAACATAGTGCTTTCTGATCTTGTTGTTGGCCTCTTCACGATTCCTTTTGAATTTACCCGAGAACTTCTGGACGAGTGGATCTCCGGAATAGCGCTGTGCAAGGTAATCGAGTTCATTGAAATTGCTGTATCGGGCACGGCGGTTTGTACTCACGCGTTGATTGCTTTTGACCGATATCGCAGCCTGGCTCATCCTTATTTACCGAAGATGGAAGGAAGACTTGTCAGGCGAATGATAGCTTTATCGTGGGTTGTTCCACCCATGTTGTCTCTTCCTTATCTGTACATGTTTACGGTGCAAGAGATCAATTCTAAGATAATCTGCACTCCGTTAGCAATTCCAATCAATTGGTTGGACAAGCTATACGAGGCAGTCGAGTTCCTTGCTGTGTTTTTTATCCCATTCCTGGTGTTATGTTGGTGTTATTTTCATGTGACTTTAATAATGCAGGGGAGAAGCCCTCTTGTGGTAGCAGCACACGTCCCTAATACGCCGCTTTCCGTTATCTGGCAGACCAAGCGGCGTGTAACACGCACCTCTGCTTTGGTTGCAGTAACATTTATCGTATGCTGGCTCCCGACATTTGTTCTGAGTTTTGTTCGGATTGTTTCCGGCACAGAAAGCGTTCACCGAGGACATCTTCTACACGAAATTGCTATGTTTGGGGCTTTCATCAACGAGGCGATTAATCCTATCATCTATTGCGCATTCGATAGAAATTTAAAAGCTCGTATTGGCCTTCGCATAATTTGCCCACATCTTACGGAAAGTGGAGGGTCCAGCCAGAACGCTAATCAAACAAATTACACCGCAGATGAATACATACTGAATCAAGTGGACATCAGAAATCTCCAGGAAACTTTGCCAAGTAACACGCCGAATGACCATTCAGCATGGATGAACACCGCACAAAGCGGGGAAATGGCAATAGTCGAAAGGGTACAACCATGAAATCTACAGTCGCAAAATAATGTTAGTGTTGGTTTGATATCAGTTAACATGGAGGCAAAAAATACGGCATAATCAATTCATTATTCAGTGGCACTGAACGGGAGTTACAATTTGATATCAATCATTTATACGTTTAATTCTACATTTAGCGACTAAGAACAAGACTTTGGCATCTACAAAAATTTAATACGTACTTTTTTCAGTTAAGGTTGAATATGCTAGAGCTAATTTGCCTAGTCTTGCATTTTGATTTTTTTTCGAATTTCATGTATTTAATGACTTTAACTTCCTGAACGGCTGAGAAACTAAACCTGTTCTCAGCCTGATTTCCATAGATGGATTACACAGCCGTCCAATGATGAGACAATTTTTGGAACAAAAAAGAAAAACTAAGTGAAATCAGTCCACATAAAAAAAACTAGAGAGTAGTTAACTTGCTTGTCGACTTTCATTGACAATACCCGCAGTATGACAGTAAGGAAATGCAAATGATCTCTTAAATAGACACGCTGAGAAGAAGGGTAAATAAATTTAATTAAGGGCCCTCAGAGATACATATAGCACGAGTGATATAAGAAAACCGTTCTGACTTGTGCATGTAGCTTTTAGAACCCTGCCTTCGATGCCAAGGAAACGATATTGATCATCATAAAAGTTATACTGACGATAATCCAAATTTATGGGACATAATTCCAGAAAAGATGAGACAATGAAAATTAACGTCGAAGAACAGCTTATTCAAAGAACGGAGCCTTATGTTAAGAGGTAAAGAAACTTTTAATGCAGTCCTTTCAGAAATATAAATAGTTCCTTTTCAATCTGTACATGAATAGCCGCTCGTTTGCAGGTAGACCGGCACTAATTTTCCATGTGCAATTAAAACCTGAATGCACCCATTATTGCAATCAGAATCGAAAGAGGTGAACAAGCAATATAACTTCAGCTTATGCAAATTCGAGTGATATTTTCTGTCACTCTCCAGTAGCAGCGGATTTAAATGTAAAATTGTCAAAACTTTTTGCTTTAGTTGGTTTCACAGCAACATAAAATAAAGAATGTAAGTTACTCATATAAACTTAGTCAGGTATAAAATCGCTATTTACTTTCAAAGGTCGTAGTTCTTCATGCTTCTGCTTGTTGTTGCCTTTAAAGAATATTGTTTGCTACCTTTCTCTCGTCATTTTTCTATCGAAAATTTATTTTTTTTTTAATTTTATTATTATTTTTTTTTTTATCAAGGCGAAAACCCACTGCAAACAACGCTGTTCAGGCACTAAAACACTATCTGGGTTTCTCTTCAGTGATTTAAGTCAATCTTACTTCAGTAATCGAAATATTCCAACTGATCTGTAATAAGTAGTAAGTAATAAATCAATTCTCGGGTTCTCATTCCAAGGTGGATTATTACCCTATTTCATGCTGTTTTCAAGCAATTGGAGCATGTTATGGACGGCTCGAAGTTTAGTAAAGAAGAGCATTTGATGAGACTCTACAGGATGACCAGCCCTGGAAGCCCGATATAACACTGCACGAAACGAACAAAAATGACATTAGACATAGCGCTATCTAGTATTGAAGTTTTATTCTGTAGTTTAGTAACATCTAGAGCCACACAAGGCTGATCTGGCCAGATTGAAATATTGTAAACAAATTCAACTCCCGTTGTGTTAGCTTCAGTTGCAGTATAGTCCCGGAATGCCCCTTGGTCCATATATCCAATTGAGCTACTTTCTTAACTCGACTTTGGTAGCATACGGACTCCAAAGAGTCAATTAAACACTTTTTACAAAATATGTCAAATTATTTTTCCTCTTTAATTGGCTTTTACTCATAAGCACTTGGAGGCCTCACTCGTAGATGACGTCATCAACAGTTTTTGTTTTTTTTATTATTATATAATAATTAGTAGATTCCATGTTGTTGTGCGTCTGTTCAGATCACAGGAGACGTCAAAATTTGGTAAGAATATCAGTGACACACTCGTGTTCTTAACATATTTGGAAGTCCTCTATGATCAATTACAGAAGAGACGCACAGCAACATGGAATCTCTTTGTTAAACTGACGAAGAAAACTGTTGTATCTTTAATTAAGAAATTTATAATTGAAACGAAAATGAAGTTAGCTTGGATAAATTTTGACACGTCGTACGGGAGAATTTAAGTGTTGATGGAGCGGTGGTTTTCGAAAAAGCGTCGCGGAAAAGAAAATTGTAGCTACTTTAAAATTAACAGGTGACAAAAAAATGTTCAATTTATTCTTCTTTCATATATTGGCAGGCAAAGCCAGAAAGAAAACGGATGAAAGCGTTATTTACGGATGGATCATAGTTTTGTAAAACATGTATAACTGGAAAAAATATCATCAAAAATTTGAAATTAACCCTTGGTAAAAATAAAAAGTATGCACAAGCCTCGGCTGATAATCCATAATTCATATTTGCACAAAAAGTAGGATGTAAGCAAATGCTTCCATATTTATTGTACTTTAAAACTAAACCTTTTTCGCAACAAGTACAAACACAGTTTTGTCATCTGTTGGTTGGCAATGCGAATCGATGATAACTATTTAATCGTCGTTAATCGCCTTCGTCCGAAAAATAAAGTTAAGGCTGCGAAAAAAAAAAAAAAAAAGAAAAAGAAAAAAACACGAGCGGGAGATCAAACTGAGTCGATTCCTTTGCTCTGAAACACCTGCTTACTCGCTCTTGCTGACGAATCTCACGTTCTCTCGCTCTCATTCGCATAACGACTTACGCCGACCGTTCTCACGAATTATATTGTTCGAAAACGCTTAAAAAATAAGCAATCTTTTTTACCCTTGGTCAGTGTTAATAGCCAAAAGCTAATGCGACCGAGCAATTAAAAGTATGTTACGTGGAAACGAATACATTATTTAATAAATTCATTTATATTCGGCTCCCAGCCTTAACGCCATTCTTGTAAAAAGTAGTTACAGCGTACTTCCGAAGTCAAGTTCTGATGAAGCACTGATTTAAAAGGCATTATTAAAGTTCACAGAAATGTATCACGTTTACACTTTCAAACTACAAATTTAGCCAAAGGAAAAAAAAACCCTGTCTTCATGTTAAAGCTAATTTTAGATGTTCTCATTATAACTAACGTTAGCCCCACGCGAAAAAAGGAAAGAACATGACTTGAAAATATATTTAATATCAGAATATCATTTTTATTTACTTCCAGTGTCAATAATTAAAGAAAATCTTGAACTAAAAAGATTAAGTAAATCTATTGTAATCTAAGCATAACATTAGCTTACATTAAGAGTTAAACTCACGTGTAATTCGATGAACCGGAAACATACAAACAGTTAAAATAAAAAAGCATACATTAATGTATGGCAAATATGACTACAACGCACTCACTAAGGTTATAAATGGGCATGCACAGTTTGCCGTGGATTGGATGAATTTCTCGCTATACACCTGTGTTCGTTTGATTTTGACTACGGTAATAGATTTATTAGCTCAAGGAACACTGTGATCTCAAGACTACGACCTAGACAGAACTGGTAGAACACTGAGCGTGGGGGCCAAAACCTAGGCAAAGGTATAGTAAATGTTTGAAAAGTGGTTATGATGCAACGTTTGAAGTAGTCGAATTTAAAAACCACTTTCTTGACGATTCTGGCGTTACTACAGATAAAACTTGATAGTGTTTGGGTCTAACATCTTGAGCGCTATTTTACTTACTGCAAATTACAGACATGGATTCGTACTGACCATGGAGAAGAAAGATTTCAAACTGATACACTGCTCTTCATATACTGATGTATTAATAAGAACTCAAGAGCTTCAACACGACACATAAACTCCTTTTTGGGTGTGGATAAATCTCCCCTAAAACACTGTTTGCCAAAGCGTCGCTCCGTAGTTCAGTTTTCATTTAACAGGTTTGATTTAAATGTGAATTGTTGAGTCAATCTTATTGAGCACAATTCTTTTGCTTTGTGATATTACTTTCTTTAATGTTTTTTTTAATGCCTTAAGAAGTTTGCCGCGGCTTATTTGGGTAGCGCAATAATAATGACAACTGCATAGTTTTAACGTCCTTTTCAATATGCTGAGCACCAGGCTATGGTCCTTCCTTCCGTTCCATCAGGTTAATTTGAACTAATTACAAAGAAATTCACTGCACCAAGCATCTTAGCTAAAACGCTAATAACTTCGTGGTGCGCGGCGTACATTGCTTGAACTACAGATAAAATACATACAATTTTATACATTTTGGTCAACTATTTTGTATTTTATATTTTTGCCTATTAACGTACTTTCTCTAGCCATATTCTCTTTCGTAAGTTCTACATTTAGAACACGATAAGTGTCAGCTATCATCTTAATAGTGAAAGTTGAATGTTCAAAGTCACAAATCATGTTGCTTGTCTTCCACCGACGATATGGCAATTAAAAAGTTATCAAACCATTCATGAATGTCTTTCGACAGTTTTTCATTTTGTTTGCGCCATTCACTTAACCTGGTCACGTCCATGAAAAGTGCTCCTGTCATCCCGCTTGTAAACAAATCAGTCACATGACCCTGTTATGCATAATGAGTGTAGAGCAAGCACGGCTGAAATTCATTTATCATTTTGTTTATCATTGCAGCGAATAATGCTCACTTCAGTGACGCTGAATTGAGATTAAATATGGTAGATGCAACTTATCACATCGCAAATGTTTTTACAGTAGGAGTGACAACTCTCCTTGCTATCCTGGGTAATGTCACTGTCGCCTACGTTTTGATTAAGCGTTGGAAAGTACTTCTTCAAAACCGGCCGACTTACCAGTTTATTTTGAACCTGGTCCTGTCGGATCTTGTCGTCGGTATATTGCTTTGCCCTCTTGAATTCATACGGCGACTCGCCGGTACATGGATATTCGGAACAGCCCTTTGTAAAATCGTCGCTTTCGTCCAAATCTCGGCGTCCGGTACAGCCGCAATGTTTCATACACTTATCGCAGTTGATCGATATCGATGTTTGGTTCATCCCCATCTCCCCAAACTCAAACCAAGACTCGTTAGGCGGCTGATAGCGCTGTCATGGGGAGTTCCTGCCTTGGTGGCCACTCCATATCTGTACATGTTTCAAGTTGTCCAGTTCAATTTCTACCAAATGTGCACGCCACTTGCCATTCCACTGCCATGGCTCGACAAATTTTACGAAGCTGTTGAGTTTGGCGTGGCGTACCTATTTCCTTTCTGTGTCATATGCTGGTGTTATTACCAGGTCATCAGGATAACACTTGGAAGGCAACCTCCTGTTTCAGGGTCGGCACATGGAGCCACTGCACGAATTGCTCTTCGACGAAGCAGAAGGCGAGTCACGAAAACAGCCTGCTTGATCATGGTGGCTTTTATTATCTGCTGGTCCCCGACATTTGTCTTGAGTATTTGGAGAATTGCCTCCGGCACAGAAAGTGTACATCATGGCCATACGCTGTATGAAGTTTCCTTTTTTGGAACACTTATTAACGAAGCAATCAATCCAATCATTTACAGTGTATATGACCAGAACATGAATGTTTGCGGTTACATCTTGAGTGGACATCGTGTACGCGTCTTTAACGAGTCCGAAACTGCATCTAGTGCCGTTAGAACCAATAACAGGATTCACAACGGCAGTATAAACACGATAAGGCAGTTGCAGTTTTAGGAACCATCTCAACAACCGCCTGATTGCATGTTTTGCTTTTAGTGTATCAAGCTATGGAAACTGTAATTTATGCTTGGTTAATTAACTTTAAGAACTTCCTTATGGTATAAACCTTGAGGGCCAATTTGTTTTCAATTGTGTGCGCAGTTTAAGTCGCTTATATTTCATCGCACTGGTGTGACAATATGTGTCCTATTGTCAGGCGGAGAAAGCAAAGATTTGGCCTAAGGGTCCATTAAGAGTCATTTAAGAGCCTCATAATTGTGTTGTAGATAGCCAGCTAGCAAAAGCTCATTTTGACAACTACATGTCCAAGAGGTACTGAGTGCATTTTTTCCATTCATTACCGAAATCCAAATTTGTCAGTGTCGTTGTTGTTGTTGTTTTTGTTGATGATGAGCATAATGATGATGACGTTTCTTATGCTTATATTGTGTTCCTTACAAATCTCTCCAACGAACAGAGATCATAACCTATAGAAAACGACTGTTGAAATGACGCTAAATGACGCTTAGCGGAACTACTATACACACTCAAAGTGCATTGTATGGTGCTTATTTCAGATCAAAGTAAGAATAAAAAAATTTCATCCAAAAATGTGCTTAACAATTAGCAAAAATCTTAATAAAGCCTTATGACATGATTTTACCCGACAAACTGATCATGCGTGATCCAATTATTTGGAGGGAACATTTGTAAGCTCGTATAGAACAGTAAGTCGATAAGTGTACATTCCAAATTATCCAGAGGACTTGCCATTCTAAGCCAATTTCTTATCATTATCATCTTAATCTTTGAACTTAAAAATAAATCTCTGTGTGAATTCTCCATGTTAAGGCTAATAAATTGTCGCTGTACCCATTATAAATAACGTTATTCCCACGCAAAAAAGGGAAGAACATGACTTGAAAATATGTTTATATCTGAATATCATTTTTATTTACTTGCGTTTTCGATTATTAAAGAAAATCTCCCTCATTAACTAAAAATGATTAGAGTGAATCTAAGGATTACATTACAAGTTTAACGCGCTTGTAATTTGATGGGTCGGAAACATGCATACGGACGTTTAAAATGAAAAATGAATACAAAGCACTCACCAAGGCTATAACCGCTGTCTTGATGATTATGGCGTTGGATGAAACTTGAAAGTGTTGACGTCCAACATATTGAACGCTCTTAGACTTGATAGCAAATGCGCCACTTTGCGAAAGGTTATTAAGAGGGTCTCAATGGGTCAGTGGCTTTTACGGTTAACGGTTAAATTTTTGGCCTTTTTACGGCTAACGGTTGATTTCTTTCCCGTTACGGTTAACTGAAATTTTAATGATTAATTACCTTTGTTTTACATTGAAATAGAATAATTAACTGGGGGTATAATGGGTAATGTCCATTGGTGTGGGGCCTTGAAAAAAAAAAAAAAAAAAAAGTGGCAAAGAGAGAAATAGAACA